>NW_025920105.1:2777768-2851749 GCF_902686445.1 Sciurus carolinensis | reverse complement strand
ACAACAGCAACAACCATGAACATACAAAAGGCTCCCATACCTGCCCATTGTTTTACAAAACTGAAAGAAGAGGAAAGCCAACTTAGCACTTCAGACATAGGGGCTACATTAACTCTAGTAGCATTGAGGCTAACAATTTGAGATCTAAGAATAGCAGTAAGATTATCAAATTCGTAAGACCAGTTTGTTTGTAGCTGAGCAGACAAGATTCTAGACAAGTTTGCTGCATAGCTGAAGTTATGGTAAGCTACAGGTGTAACGCACAGTCCCGCCAGATGATAAATACATCCCACGTTTAACAGTTCCTGTAAAATGTCCATTTGTTCTTGAAGTAAGTCCACTCGCTGGTTCATAAGGAGTATGCCTGCTGTTAGATGTTGGTTTAGGGTCTCTTTAGTCTGTAAGGCTGCAGCTATATTTTCGGCCAAGTGATTGACTGCTGTTGCTGTAGGTATGGCAGTTGCTAGTGCTGCTGTTGCAGAAACCACTATTGCAGTGACCATAGCCGCTGTGATGTCAAATTCTCTCCTGTTTCTTGACAGTAACACTGGCAATTTTGCATCTGTAACAGAGACTGGTACTGGTAGGAAGGTAGGAACACACATTAAGTCTGCCAGCAGGAACCTAGAAGCATTTTAGCACAAATCTAAAGTACAATTGAAAGAAGCAGTTGTTTTGTTACATAGTTGAACTGTTCCTCCTAAGAGACTAAAAAGAGGTAGTAAGTTAGTTTATTCCGTGGAAACACACAAACTGAGCCGCAGCTCCAGTAAAGCACCGGGTTACCCTTATTACCCAGAGTTAAAAAAAACCCCAAACAAAGAGACAAAGAGAAAGTTTATCTTTAGGGGACCTGAAGGTCTCCTCTATTCCCCCTTTTTGTTTATAAAGAACATTTTTGAGGGTGAGATGTGTATGTTCAACAATACCTTGTTTTTGTGGGTTATAAGGTACATCTGTGGTTAGAGTTATTTTAATTTTAGTGAGGAATTGGTTCTTACCAATTTTAGTTTTTAAAGAAAAATTTAGACTTTATAACGTAGTACAATCTTTAACAGTTGCTTAACCATAATTGTATAAACCCCTATTTTTAAGACAATTGTTTTAAAGAATAAAACTTAAGAGACACAAAGTTAAGAGTAAATTAGTGTTTTTAAGAAATCCTTGTCATTTTACCATGTCATTTTACCATATAGATTAAACTTTGGCTTATATCAGAACATTAGTATTTCACCTTAGGAAAAACCTTAAATAGCTTTAGCTGTTTTACATACACACAACCAACTTAGTTACACACAGACTTGTTGAAACTTGCCCTTTGTTACACACAGACTTTTTATCCAGAAACATTTTCTTTTCCTTTTTATTAAATACATTTTTAAACCCAGAACCTTTTATTTTCTCTTCCCTATTTGTTGACCCCTTTTTGTTCACATTTTGAAACAACTCTTATGAAATTTCTGAATTTAGATAAATCACCCTATTTTAATAAGATTAAATATTTTGTTGTTTATAGTACTCTTAATTGAAACACAGTTGAAACTTTTGGGACCCTTTATATATAGAATTCCACTTGTTAGGATATAACTCTTAGTAACCTTGTTTTTAGTTTAGTGATGACACAAAGCAAGTTTAAACCCTTTTATTTACCAACCTATGAAAACACCAATAATGTTTAAGTATGATACCCCATGGAATTTGAGGAGTTAAGAGTACTTGATGTTATTTAACAATTAGCATTTTAACTTTGTAAATTAACCAGATGTCTCTACAAACACATTTGAGTAATCCCATACATGTTAACTCCAATTTATTTATTTTATAAAAACCAAGATATCAGACAAGTATCCTGAACAGGATCCATTGCCTCTTTCCTGCTGAAGAAAAGTCCTAGAAGCAATTGATATTAGACATTGTTTAACATTAACATTTCATTAGTTTGACCACCTGGAGACTTGTAAGTTATTTTTAAAAATATTTTACTTTTATTAGTTTACCCAATTTAAATTGAACCCTTTTAAATCACGTGAATAAAAGTATTTGGATCCATTTTTAAATTTTAATATTAAGAGCTCTCAGTTTTGATGCAGATAAGACATAACACCAGACAGTACGACATACAAATAACACAAAATCAAAGGCCTTGTAATTTATAGGTGAATGTTCATTGCAATGAAACAGCTGTTCAAAAACTTCAGTTGAAAAAAAATAGAACTGATCAAAAAGAAAAAAAAATCATTAACCTAGGTATGCAGGATCAAAATTATGAGCTCAAAAATACAGCATTAAAGAAAAAACAAAACAAAACAAGAATCCTGAAGAATAAGTCAGTTTTATGCAGCGGCCCAGGAATTTAAAACGGACAATTTTTTTCTTCTTTTCTTCTTATCTTTAGGTTACCCCCCTTTTCTCCTTGAGACTTTACATTCCAATGTGGCAGGGGGAGGGAGGATCACCCAGGACTTTTTAACCCTTTTTTTTCCTGGTTGAGAAATCAGGTTAGGTTTGAATGCAGAAAATCACAAAACATTATTTTTTACTACTTTTAAGGAATGGAGCTGCTGAGCTCTCTGCCTAGGGGGACCCTCCCCTAAACTGATTTCCCTCTTTCTAACAAGTTGTTCCTTACACCCACTTTCATTTTTATTTTTGTTTGTCCCTGATCTTATTGACGCCCTTTTTGATGTTTTAGACCTTTTTTTTTTTTTTTTTTTTTTTTTTTTTTTTTTTTTTTTACATTTTCTCCAAAACCTGACTGCCCTCAGTCAGAGGCTCCACAAAAGAGTGTTTTTTAACTGTTGCCCACAGGTCTCGAGTCTTCACCGGTGTCAATGTCATCATTAATAGGGCGCTTAGACTGCATTGTTAGCTTCCCAAATGTCCTTTCTAGCTCCTCCCCTGAAAGTTCCTCTTTTGAATCTTCCCCTTCTGAGTTATTATTTCTTTCTGAGTTCTGAGAACAGAACCGTTTCTCTTTAATCTCTTCTAAAACCTGACTTCCCTCTTCCAGGGGTCCCTTTAGATTTTGTTTATCTTTATGTTGTAAGCAAGATTTAATCAGGGACCAAATGGCTAAAGTTCCAACAGGTAACAGCTTTTGCTTTTTTGTTATGTGTAGATCCTCTCCCAGGTGCTTCCACTGAGGAATATATTTAACAACCCTTTATCTAAAAACCACGGAGAGACCTTTTTTATGGTATCAAGGAATGCTCAAGCTGTTAGGCTGCTGCATTCCAGTCTTAGACAGTTCTGTTCCTATGATTAAATCTTACAGCACTAAGAGCTCCAAGCACACAAACAAGCCACACAACAAACACAAAAATAACACACCACACACACAATTTGGTACCACTGCATCTATCTATGAAGTTTTAATTTTTTTTTTTTTTTCTGGGTTCTTTACCCTTCACTGCCGGCTACCAATGACGGACTCAAGGTCATAAATGAACTACCAATGACGGACTCAAGGTCATAAATGAAATACCAATGACGGACTCAAGGTCATAAATGAACTACCAATGACGGACTCAAGGTCATAAATGAAATACCAATGACGGACTCAAGGTCATAAATGAACTACCAATGACGGACTCAAGGTCATAAATGAAATACCAATGACGGACTCAGGGTCATAAATGAAAATAAATAATTACCTTTTACTTTATCTGTAGATTCCCGGGTTTCGGCGCCACCTATCGCACTCCCTGCCCGCAGAGAGATAAGACACAGGCCTGGTTCTTTTGAGCTCTTTATTTTGCGCGCTTCTTCCTCATAGTTCTTTCTTTGTTCTCTCTCTTTGTGGAACTTACACTCCAATATATACAGTACTTGTAACCAATCAGCATTTTCGCACGAGGGGAGAGCATTAACAGATACAGGCAGCGAAGGCAGGCATATAGTGGACCTGTACTGTCCATCAGGGAGCTTAGCCAATCCCTGGAACTTCCTCAAAATAATGTCAGTTGTTTGTGCAAAAGTTAACCGCTCTGGCTCACTGCCAGGCGCCATCTTAGCCTTGCCACACCTAGGGCCAGGGGTCCGGCCGAAACCCCGACATAGAGGAATCTAAAGTTTTACCTAAGGTCCATACTTATCTTGAAATTGTGAAAGTGAGATATAATTATTACTTATAATTTCAATAGCAATTCAAATTCAAGTGTATCTGGAATACTCCGAATCAGTACTTGAAAATAGTTCTCATATTAAACAACCAAGATTTTTTAAAAAATGCTCTAAATACTGATTTGTCCTTTTTTGACTTTTATAGTAAAGGAGAGTAAAAGTTAATGAAGCAGTAATTTGCTTTTTTACAGTTTGAATCTAAGAAAAGGATTTCAGCAGAAGAGGCCATGAAGCATACATAATTTCAAAGTCTGTGCCCAAGAATAACTACTACAATAAAGTAAGAAAATCAAAAGATTGCCCCTTTATACTAATTTGTCTAGTGTTGGGTAATGAGATGGATTAGAGGTTTAGAAAGAGATGGTTTCTTTTTTTAAATCTGAAACATTGATCCTTTTCAAAATCAATCAAAATTTCTTAAAGGCAGGAGCCCCCACTGTAGTTTTTCAAGTCAGTCATAATTTTTATTCTGTAAATTTTTAAATATATATATTGCCACTACTCTAAGAAACTGTAAGAAAACAATAATACTTAAGTATGGGTCATCACACTTACTGCATTTAATTTGAAACATACCATCTGTGATGGCATCTATAGGCCTAATATAGCTTTGATTCATTTGTGGAAAAAACCTTACCTTAATATATAATGATGACTTTCCTTTCTGGGGGTCACTCTGACTTTACCATCCCTATGACAGGGGTCAGTGTATTATCAGAGCCATTAAAATAATACATTTTCCATGTGGGAGTTAAATCTTAAATTTCACTTCTGACATACATTTATATAAATTAGCCCAGTGTCTTACTTTTAAATGGAGTAAGGTAAGTCAGGGATTAGGAGAATATTTCAGAACTTAGCTATGAAAAACTTTCATATATTTCCAATTCTCATTTACTAGAGAATACAGAATCTTTGAGATTTATATAGCAATCAGGAACAAGCAAATTGAATAAGAAATCCTTTAGACTTTTACTCAGCCTTTACAGGATATTTTTAAATTTAAGACTACATTCTGACAGAGGTTGAAAATGAGAAACAAATTACAGGTGCTTTTTTAAAAAAAATTATATTGCATTTTTAATACCAAATTTCAGTTTAAGGTAGTAGCACCAATCTGTTCCATGTTCTTCACTAAAAATCTGAAGGTAGTTTGAGGACCTGATACCTTTATGCCATCGTGAAATAACAATAAAGGACAGAGAGAATAAGAACCTGGTAATGCATTTCTTGAGGTCTCCCAACCCAGTAAGTTCTGGAACAAATACCATGTGTTTTTTGTATTTTGGGTTTTTTAATTTTTTTAATTTTTTCAGAGAAACACCTGCTTGCATGATGCTTTAAAGCAGAGTTTGTGGAAGGGTTCTGAAAAGGGATTACTTCCTTTGGTTTCCTCCTGAAAATGGAAAAAAAAAAGACAAAACTTTGAGCAGGGCTATATAGACTTATAAGTGCAGTATGTTTACGTTGGATCTCTATATAATTTTTCAGTGCTCTTTTATAGTTGGATCATGTATGTTTTTATAATATTGACCTTCACCTAATGACTTTTGTCTGTGCATTTTAGGTGTATCAGTATTCAGTTTGAAAGAGTTGCAAAAACCTTGGTTTTTTAAATTTATTTTTATTGTCAACAAATGGGATACATCTTGTTTCTCTGTTTGTACATGAACTAGAGGCATACCATTTGTGTAATCATACATTTACCTAGGGTAATAGTTTTTGAGTCATTCTGTTATTTTTCCCTTCCCCCACCCCTCTTTTTTCTCTATACAGACATTTCTTCCTCTATTCTTGCCCCCCTCCCAACCCCCATTATGTGTCATCAACCACTTATCAGCCAGCTCATTCATCCTTTTGTTTTTTGAGATTGCCTTATCTCACTTAGCATGATATTCTCCAATTTCATCCATTTGCCTGCAAATGTCATAATTTTATTATTCTTTATGGCTCAGTAATATTCCATTATATATATATATATATATATATATATATATATATATATATATATATCTTAGTTTCTATATCCATTCATCAACTGAGGGGAATCTAGGTTGGTTCCACATCCTGGATATTGTGAATAGAGTAGCTATGAATATTGATGTGGATATATCTCTGTAGTATGCTGATTTTAAGTCTTTTGGGTGTAAGGAGTGGGATAGCTGGGTGAAATGGGGGTTCCATTCCAAGTTTTCTAAGGAATCTCCACACTACATTCCAGAGTGCTTCACTAATTTTCAGACCCACCAGCAATGTATGAGTGTACCTTTTTCCCCACATCCTCACCAACACCAATTGTTGCTTTATTCTTGATAATCACCATTCTAATTGGGATGAGATGGAATCTTAGGGTAGTTTTGATTTGCATTTCTCTTATTACTAGAGATGCTGAACATTTTTCATATATCTGTTGATTGCTTGTACATCTTCTTCTGTGAAGTGTCTGTTCATTTTCTTAGCTCATTTGTTGATTGGGTTATTTGTATTCTTCATGTAGAGTTTTTTGAATTCTTTATTTTTCTGGAAATTAGTGCTCTATCTGAAGTATGAGTAGCAAAGATTTTCTCCCACTCTGTAGGCTCTTTCTTCACATTGCTAATAGTTTCCTTTGCTGAGAGAAAGCTTTTTAGTTTGAATCTATCCCAGTTATTGATTCTTGCTTTTATTTCTTGTGCTATGGGACTCCTGTTAAAGAAGTCTGATCCTAAGTCAACATATTGAAGATTTGGACCTACTTTTTCTTTTATAAGATGCAGGGTTTCTGTTGTGATTCCAAGGTCCTTGATACATTTTGCGTTGAGTTTTGTGCAGGTTGAGAGAAAGGGATTTAGTTTCATTCTGCTGCATATGAATTTCCAGTTTTCCCTGCACCATTTGTTGAAGAGGCTATGTTTTCTCCAATTCATATTTTTGACACCTTTGTCAAGTATGAGAAAATTGTACTTATTTGGGTTTGTGTCCATGTGCTCTATTCTGTACCATTGATCTACCTTTCTACTTTGGTAACAATAGCGTGCCATTTTTATTACTATTGCTTTGTAGAATAGTTGAAGTTCTGATATTGCGATATGCCCTGCTTCACTCTCCCTGCTAAGAATAGTTTTAGTTATTCAGGGTTTCTTATTGTTCCAGGTAGATTTCATGATTGCTTGCTCTATTTCTGTGAAGTACATCATTGGGATTTTAATTGGAATTGCATTGAATCTGTATAACACTTTTGGTAGTATGGTCATTCTGACAATATTAATTCTGCCTCTCCAAGAACATGAGAGATCTTTCCATCTTCTAAGGTTTTCTTTAATTTCTTTCTTTATTGTTCTGTACTTCTCATTGTAGAGGTCTTTCACCTCTTTTGTGAGATTGATTCCCAAGTATTTTATTTTTTTCAAGCTATTGTGAATGGTGTAGTCTTCCTAACTTCTCTTTCTAAGGATTCTTCACTTATGTATAAAAATGCATTAGATTTATGAGTATTGATATTATATCCTGCTACTTTACTGAATTCATTTATGAGTTCTAAAAGTTTTCTGGTGGAATTTTCTGGTTCCTCTAAATATATAATCATGTCATCAGCAAATAGATATAATTTGAGTTCTTCTTTTCCTATTGGTATCCCTTTAATTTCCTTGGTCTATTTAATTGTTCTTGCTAGAGTTTCAAGGACAATGTTAAATAGAAGTGGTGAAAGAGGGCATCCCTGCCTTGTTCCAGCTTTTAGGGGGAATGCTTTCAGTTTTTCACCATTTAGAATGATATTGGCCATGGGCTTAGCATAGATAGCTTTTACAATGTTAAGGAATATTCCCACTATCCCTATTTTTTCTAGTGTTTTGAGCATGAAGAGATGCTCTATTTTTTCAAATGATTTTTCTGTATCTATTGAAATAACCATGTAATTCTATGTCTCTGGTTTAGGTATCACTGTGATATTGGCTTCATAGAAAGAGTTTGGGAGGGTTCCCTCCTCTTCTATATCATGAAATACTTTGAGAAGTACTGGAATGAACTCTTCTTACTCTTACTTGAAATTGATCTATTTAAGTTGTGTATGTCCTCCTCGTTCAGTTTAGGTAATTCATATGTCTCTAGAAACCTGTTGATGTCTTCAAGATTTTGTACTTTGTTGGAGTAGAGATTTTCAAAATACCTTCTAATTATGTTTTGTATTTCACTTGTGTCTGTTGTGATATTTCCTTGTTTTTTCTGAATTTTAGTATTTTGAGTTTTCTCTCTCCTTCTCTTTGTTAGTGTGGCTAAGGATTTTTCAATTTTGTTTATTTTTTCAAAGAACCAACTATTTCTTTTGTCAATTTTTTCTATTGTTTTTTAATTGTTTATTTTCTATTGTTTATTTTATTGTCTATTTTTCTATTGTTTCAATTTTGTTAATTTCAACTGTGATTTTAACTATTTCCTGTCTTCTAGTACTTTTGGTGTTGATCTGTTCTTCTTTATCTAAATGGCTTTGAGCTGTAGTGTTAGGTCAATTATTTGTTGAGTTTTTTTCTTCTTTTAGTGAATGGGCTCTATGACATAAATTTTCTTCTAATTACTGCTTTTATAGTGTATCTTTGGTCTCATTTACCTCTAAGAAAGTTTTAATTTTCATCCTGATGTCTTCTGTTATCCATTCATCATACAATAGTGTATTGTTTATTCTCCAGGTTTTGCAGTAATTTCTGGTTGTATTCTATCATTTATTTCTAATTTTAACCCATTATGAACTGATAGAACACAAGGTAGTATCTCTATCTTCTTGTATTTGCTAACATTACCTTCGTGGTATAAAATATGGTGTATTTTAGAGAAGGATCCGTGTGCTGCTGAGAAGAAAGTGTATTCACTCTATGTTGGATGGTATATTCTATATATGTTCCTTAAGTCTAAATTATGGATTGTGAAATTGGGTCCTATGGTTTCTTTGTTCAATTTTTGTTTGGAAGATCAATCCAGTGGTGAGAAATGTGTTTTAAAATAACTTAGTATTAATGCATTGTGGTCTATTTGATTTCTGGAATTGAGAAGGATTTGTTTGATGTACATGGATTAGCCAAAATTTGGGGCATAGATATTCATGATTATTATGTCTTGCTGATATATGCTTCCCTTAAACAGTATGTAATGTCCGACTTTCTCCTTCTGACTAACTTTGACTTGAAGTAAACATTATCTAATTTGAGGATGGATACTCCAGCTTTTCTACTCAGTCCATGTGCATGGTATATTTTTTTCCATCCTTTCACCTTTAGTCTGTGGATATCTTTTTCTATGAGATGAGTCTCATCCAGGAGCATATGGTTGGATCTTTCTTTTTAATACAATCTGCCAGTCTATGTCTTTTGATTGATGAGTTCAGGCCATTAATATTCAGGGTTATTATTGAGATATGATTTGTATTACCGGTTATTTGACTCATTTTTGTTTTTTGACAATACTTGTTTTCCCTTTTATTTGGCTATTCTTTTAGGGTAGCTCCTCCCTTTACTGATTTTCATCATTATTTTCATCTCTTCCTCATGGAATATTTTGATGAGAATTTTCTGTAGTGCTGGCTTTCCTTTTGTAAATTCTTTTAGCTTTTGTTTATCATGGAATGATTTTATTTTGTTGACAAATCTGAAGGTAAGTTTTGCTGGGTATAAGATTCTTGTTTGGCATCCATTTTCTTTCAGAGCTTGAAAAATGTTTTCCCAGGCCCTTCTAGCTTTTAGGGTCTGGTTGGAAAAATCTGCTGATATCTGTATTAGTTTCCTCTGAATGAAGTTTGATTCTTTTCTCTCACCGCCTTTAAAATTCTGTCTTTGTTTTGTATGTTAGGTATTTTCATTATAATGTGCCTTGGTGTGGGTCTATTCTAATTTTGTATATTTGGAGTCCTATAAGCCTCTTGTACTTGATTTTTCATTTCATTTTTCAGATGTGGGAAATTTTCTGATTTTATTTCATTGAATAGATTGTTCATTCCTTTGGTTTGTTTCTCTAATCTTTCCTCAATCCCAATAATTCTTAAATTTGACCTTTTCATGATATCTCATAATTCTTGTAGATTCTGTTCATGATTTCTTACCATCTTTTCTCTTTGGTCAATTTTGTTTTCAAGATTAAATATTTTGTCTTCAATGTCTGAGGTTCTGTCTTCCAGGTGTTCTATTCTTTTGGTTATGGTTTCTGTGGAGTTTTTAATTTGGTTTATTTTTTCCTTCATTTCAAGTATTTATGTCTTTTTTTTCAGTATTTCTAACTATTGAAATGATCTTTTGCTTCCTGTATTTGCCCTTT
Organism: Sciurus carolinensis; assembly: GCF_902686445.1. Lineage (NCBI taxonomy): Eukaryota > Metazoa > Chordata > Mammalia > Rodentia > Sciuridae > Sciurus > Sciurus carolinensis. The sequence goes on along the minus strand of NW_025920105.1, from coordinate 2,841,348 downwards.
TAACTGTTGAGTTGTGTGATCATTCAAAACCTGCATTTGCTCTTTCAACTCATCATTTGATTCTCTGATCCTTTTAATTATGTACATTCTGAACTCCCTTTCTGACATTTCTTCTGCAATGCTGTCATTGGATTTTATTGATGTAGCATCTAGTTTATTTGGGACATTTTCTTCCCTCGTTTTCTCTTATTGGTCAGGTATCTACCTCTCTATTACAGAAACTCTATTGACCTATAGTATCCCTGTAGATTTCCAACAACTCACTTCCTAGCCTTCAGTAGCCTGAAGACTTGGAGAAACTTGATAATGCAGTGATACACAAGGAATCTGCCCCTCTAGGGGTGGTGGCTTTCAGGTGCGGTATATTTTCTGTTGGTGGGAAGAGGCACCTCCCTTGTTGATTGATGGTCAGTCAAAAGGGGGACTAAACTGCAGGCTGGGGCATGGCTGGTCTGGGCCTGTGTCTCTGGTTCTACCACCCTGGTGGGAAAGTCTCACCTGGCATGGAAGACACCCCGTGGGGATATCTCGCTCTGCAGCTCTCCTCTGAGACGTTCCTTTTGGTCCAGAACTACTCCCTGGGCTGAGCAGCCCTCCTCTGTGATGTTCTCAGAGTTCTGGACCTACCTCCTGGGTCAGGGAGCCTTGCCCTGTTATTCAGACTCTTGATAGGTAGCCCTCCTCTGCGACATTCCCTGGCGTCTGGAACTACCACCTCATCTGGAGTCATGGCCCTGCGAGGGACTCTTTCTCTAAGCAACCCTCCTCTACAATGTTCCCTGGGGACTGGACCTACTGCCCAGGCCTGGGTCCCTTGCTCTTTGCTGAAGCCTCTTGCTGGGCAATGCTCCTCTACAATGCTCCCAGTTGTCTGGATTCATGACTTCAGTGGGGGAATCTCACTGGGCAGCTCTACTCCATGAAGTTCACTGCATTCCAGGACTACTGACCCATCCAGAAAGTCTTGCCCAGTGGGAGAGACTCACCAGGCTGCTCTGAAGTGGTCCTGAGTCTATCAATACCTCCTCTTTTTGAATCCCTATTCCTGTCAAAGGGCCTCCAGGCTCCTGTAGGTATCTCAGGAAGGGAGTCGCACTTCCAATGATAATGGCCAGTCGCTCAGGAATAATTCAAAATGCCTGCATTGGCCTCCAAAGAAGCTGGGGAGCCCCAGCAAGGATGCACTGAGTCAGCCCAGAGGCAAGTGCAGCTTCCCTTAGCAGTGGGGTGAAGGAGGGCAGGCTCTGTGATGGTGTCTAACCTTGATGTGGGGGTCAGGCAGGCCAGCTATCTCCAAGATGGCGTCCTACCTCGGTTTGGGGTCAAGCGGGCCAGCTAGCTCTGCCCAATGGCATGGGCATCACGTTGACCCAAACTTTATTTCTTTACATGTGCCACATGGAATAGATCTTGCTGGGCCATGTCCAAGGTAGGGTGGGATGCCTAGCTGAGGTTTCTATCCGGATGACAGCTCCTCTTCCTCTTGAACTGAGCCTGGGATGAGCAGAGTAGAAGGAAGTGGGGGGCTGTGGGAGTTTGTTCAGGACCTGGGGTTTTGAAATTCTTCTTACCCAGAGACAGGTGTGTGTGTTATAAGCCATTTCACATGTCGATTATGAATTTTTGTGTGGAACCAAGCTTTTGGTTTATAAATTGATGAGTAAAATTATTGATGTAAAAGCTAATGTACAGGGCTGGGTTTGTAGCTCAGTAGTAGAGTACTTGCCTAGCATGTGTGAGGCACTGGGTTCAATTCTCAGCACCACATATCAATAAATAAAATAAAGGTCCAGGAACAACTAAAAATACATCTAAAAACCCAATGTACAGTGCATTCCACAACTGTGTGTGTTCAACATTGCACATAGTATAGTCACTTTTCTATAAGATATGAGAAGCTCAGTAAACCTTGAGAGAGAAATCTGACTCAGTCACATCATGGATTCCAAAGGCTGCAGATGGCACATGATCTTTTACAAGTGACATGACTTGATCACTGCACATGCCATCCCTGGTACCTGAGGCAGAAGACACATATTGTGCTCCCCAGTCATCAGTGTCATCACTTGAAGCATAAGAGTTGCAGACTGACCCCATTACCAAAAGGGTCATTTAACATAGTGCTGATCACACTTACTGTGGAATATGAGCTTTGCTGGTGGGAATATTATCTTCCTGGAGTCACTAAATACTGTGTGTAGGATAAAACTGAATGTTGAACTGCCTTCATAAAATGAATTTGTATCTTAGGACTTGGGAAGAAAAGAAGACAGCATACTGTCTGATAACATGGTCAAGCCCAGTCCCCAGCCTTTCTTAGTAATCAATAACTCAGATCTGGAGGCAATTTTTTTCTTTTGGTGGACTTGGGATCTCCATTTGTCTACACAGTCCTCTTCACAGTGGACTGTTTTTTTTTATTTTAGACATACAGTAGATTGTGTTTCTATTTGTCATGGTGTGATGCTTTTTTGTACAGTCATTTTAAAGGTCTTCTCTGCCATTAGAGACAGAAGTTTACAGCTATCAATGTAACTGTAGCTGCAATTTTTTGTGCAGGACTGAGAAACACAGTGCATTACTTATTGTGGAATCATTGTTGCTAAGTAACTATTACCTGTTTCTTTACACAAAAGTTGAATGCCTGAAGAAGTTGCAGTGGCTGTATTTTGTGTGAAATCATCCATTTCTCCTCACAGGTTGTCTTTCTACTGCAAATTTTGATTGTTTTTAAAATTAAACTGCAGTGTTTCCTGGAACATATATTTAGTTTGCTTAACAGTAAAATAAGTGAGCCATGTTGAATACTCTTATGAACATAATTTCTTACTGAACATTGGCATGTAGGGTAACTGAGATGGATAAGTACATTATGTTTAGGAGATCATGTGACAAGTTGAATCAATCAAGTGAATATCTGCCATTTTTGGATTGTCACATTAAACACCAATAAATTAAAGCCCCCAAAATATTTATTTTCACCTATTTCTCATTTTAGAAATGTCCACTGAATGTTACTTAATATTTGTATATGAATACACTTAACTACTTTAGGTTGTGCTTCAGTTTAGTTCAAACTTAACCATATGAGTCCATTTAAAGATGAAAAGTCCTGCTTGTCTTAAATACACTTTTTTTGAAAAAGAACAACATAAATGTTATTTATTTTCAAAATTACACAAAATATTTTTAAATTCATAAATTGTAAAACATTAAAATAAAAATTCCATTCATCAAATGATTCCATTAAATGGTGCAAGGACACATGACCTAATTACCTCATGTATAATCAAACAATTATAAGAAGAAAACTACAGACTGCAAAAAGAAAAGCAGGCAAGAGACTTGAACATTCGCTTTAAATAGAGAGATAGGGGTTTAATTTCACTCTATTGCATATGGTTTTCCAGTTTGCCCAGCACCATTTGTTGAAGAGGCTATCTTTTCTCCATTGCATATTTTTGGAACCTTTGTCTAGTATGAGAAAATTGTATTTATTTGGGTTTGTGTCCATGTCCTCTATTCTGTACCATTGATCTACCTGTCTATTTTGGTACCAATACCATGCCGTTTTTGTTACTATTGCTTTGTAGTAGAGGTGAAGATCTGGTATTGCAATACCCCCTGCTTCGCTCTTGCTACTGAGGATTGCTTTAGCTATTCTAGGTTTTTTATTCTTCCAGATGAATTTCATAGTTGCTTGCTCTATTTCTGCAAGGTACATCATTGGGATTTTAATTGGAATTTCATTGAATCTGTATAGCACTTTAGGTAGTATAGCCATTTTGACAATATTAATTCTGCCTATCCAGGAACATGGGAGATCTTTCCATCTTCTAAGGTTTTCTTTAATTTCTTTCTTTAGTGTTCTGTAGTTCTCATTGTAGAAGTCTTTCACCTCTTTTGTGGGATTGATTCCCAAGTATTTTATTTTTTTTGATGCTATTGTGAATGGGGTAGTTTTCCTAATTTCTTTTTCTGAAGATTCATCACTTATGTATAAAAATGCATTGGATTTGTGAGCATTGATCTTGCAACCTGCTTTACTTTACTGAATTCACTTATGAGTTCTAAAAGTTTTCTGGTGGAATTTCCAGGTTCCTCTAAATATATAATCATGTCATCAATGAACAGGGATCGTTTGAGTTCTTCTTTTCCTATTCGTATCCCTTTAATTTCTTTGGTTTGTCTCATTGCTCTGGCTAGAGTCTCAAGGACGATGTTGAATAGAAGTGGTGAAAGAGGGCATCCCTGCCTTGTTCCAGTTTTTAGGGGAAACGCTTTCAGTTTTTCACCATTTAGAATGATATTAGCCATGGGCTTAGGGTAGATGGCCTTTATAATGTTAAGGAATGTTCCCACTACCCCCATTTTTTCTAGTGTTTTGAGCAGGAAGGGATGCTGTATTTTATCGAATGCTTTTTATGCATCTATTGAAATAATCATGTGATTCTTAATTTTAAGTCTGTTGATATGGTGAATGACATTTATTGATTTCCGAATGTTGAACCAACCTTGCATCCCTGGGATAAAACCCACTTGATCGTGGTGCACTCTCTGTTTAATATATATTTGTATGTGATTTGCTAAAATTTTGTTGAGAATTTTTGTGTCGATGTTCATTAAGGATATTGGTCTGAAATTTTCTTTCCTTGATGTGTCTCTGTCTGGTTTAGGTATCAGGGTGATATTGGCTTCATAGAACAAGTTTGGGAGGGTTCCCTCCTCTTCTATTTCATGGAATAGCTTGAGGAGTATTGGAATGAGCTCTTCTTTAAAGGTTTTGTAGAACTCAGCTGAGAACCCATCTGGTCCTGGACTTTTATTTGTTGTTAGGCTTTCGATGACCTCTTCTATTTCATTGCTTGAAATTGGTTTATTTAAGTTGAGTATGTCCTCCTCCTTCAGTTTAGGTAATTCATATGTCTCTAGAAATTTGTTGATGTCTTTGAGGTTTTCTGTTTTGTTGGAGTATAGATTTTTGAAATAGCTTCTAATTATGTTTTGTATTTCACTCCTGTCTGTTGTGATGTTTCCTTGTTCATTTCGAATTTTAGTAATTTGAGTTTTCTCCCTCTTTCTCTTTGTTAGTGTGGCTAAGGGTTTATCAATTTTATTTTATTTTTTAAAGAACCAAATATTTATTTTGTTAATTTTTCCAAATGTTTCTTTTGTTTCAATTTTGTTGATTTCGGCTCTGATTTTAACTATTTCCTGTCTTCTACTACTTTTGGTTTAAATACATTTTTATAAACAAGGATGATACTTCATTGGGGAACAGTTTGTTTCATTTGGGGGCTATGTCAGTAACACTCACTGAAACATTCAATAACATTCAGCTAAAAATTGTCATGTATTTTGAAATAAGCCATGAGAAACTAAAATTAGAAAAATGAGAACTTAAGAGGATTTTTGTGTTAAAAGTATTATGAGGAATTATCTATCAGAGATGCTAAATATTACAGTTTTAATTATGCATCTCCTTGAACATCATAAACACACTTTGGTGTTGGCAAAGTGTTTTTAAACCTTTGTGTTTACTTGTAAGGAACATTGTTTAGTGCATCTTAAAAAGTAAGTCTTAATTGGTATGTTTTGAAATGGTCATGTAAATTTTTGCCTTATATATCATGAGAATAGTCATAGCTTAATTGTTTCCTGACATTCACTGTAAAACATTCAGGGGTCCTACCATTTATTTTCAGGAAATCTTGTAGTTTATTGTCATTAACAATATTAGGTGAATTTCAAGTATTTTATTTTAACTTTATTTGTGAATAGTGATTGTGGCATATTTCATGTTATTATTTTAATATTTTATGATACTGAAATTTTCATTCAAAAATTATGAAAGAAACAGATTCATGTGTAATGGTGAAAGACCACTACTGTTTTACATATTTGTAAATTGGTTTTATATTAAACCCTATAGCCTAATAAACTGCTGTTATTTCTAACTGACAGGTATTAATATTGTACTTTGCAATATTATTGGGAAATTGCTCCATTTTGTTTTTAAATTTGTAATAATGGAATCTCCATGTTGTATAAAATGTGATTTTTTTGGGGTCATACTTCTTTTTTGGGAAATATGACTATGTAAAGTGGGATAATTTTCTTTTATGATTCCTTTGTAAGACCATGAAGTCACTGTGTCAAAATTCAGTACTGCTTTTTATTAGTGCTGAACAATTATTTAGTAATCTCTACTGTCATTTTATATAACAGCACTCTTAAGTTTGCCATTCCATGGGGGATATAATTGGTTTGTTGCAATTTTGGTCTATTGTTACCTGTAAGTTTGATTCTTACATACTAATGGTGAAGAAATACATCGAGTTGTTACATCAAATTCTTGTTCCTAGGATTTCTGGGGATGTTTCTTCATTTCATTGAGAGATTTGGCAATAAAACAAGTGTTTGTTGGTGTATTTATTTGTTTATTGGTACTTGAACATCATTCACATCCTGAAAACTACAGTGAATATAATTTAAACTCAAAAATATTTGAACGTGGAATACTTACAAATCCCCTTAAACTGACGAGGTTCTTAAAGGTAAGAGAAGATGTCTCCTTTGTTTTCTTCCCAAGCAGTGTTGGTAACAAACACAGAATGTCACTATGGGTGTCACTGTGGGTGAAGAGAGTGGTTGTTTTCTGAGGTTTTATCAAATTAGGTTTGAAGTACTACTTATTACGTTATAATTATCTATTAGAATTGGAACAAATCATATGGATATTTTTCTTTACTTGTCTATGACGGTTAAGTGGCAACATTTTAACAGTTAGCCAGTGTACAGCTCAGTGGCATTAGTGAAATTCACAAAGTTGTACATCCTTTGACACTATTTCCATAGTCTTTCATCAGTCCAAACAGAAATTGAAGTCATTTTTTAAAATAATTTTTCCCTGCTCTCCACAGTTCTGGTAACTATAACCTACTCTCTATTTCTATGATATTGCTTATTCTGTATATTTCAAGTAAGAGGAGTCATAATGTATCTTTCTGTCATATCTGTCTTACTTCATTTGGCATATTTTCATGACTCCTTCATGTTTAGCATAAATGCAAACTTTATTTCTTTTGTGACTGAATAATTCTCTATTATGAATATATGCATTTTCTTTATCCATTCATCTATAGATTGGCACTGGTCATTCCTACCTTTTAACTGTTGTGCATAATGCTTATATGAAATGTTGATGTACAAATATCTATATGTCTCTGTTTTAAATTCTTTGGGGTATAACATATACACGCAGAAGTGGAATACAATTCTGTTTAGCTTCATGTAGAGTCAGCAAATGGTTTCTATAGAACTTTTACTATTTTACATTCCCAGTAGTAATGCACAAGGATTTCAGTTTCTCTTCATTCTCACTAATGCTTATTATTGTCCCTTAATTATAAATTTCATCCTAATAGGGGTAAAGTTTTATCACATTGTAAATTTAATATACCTTTACCTAAAGTTTACTGATTTGGGGCATCTTTTCATGTGTATTTTGGCCATTTGTATATCTGCTTTAAAGGAGTATCTTTAAGTAATTTGAATATTTTAAAAGTAGGGTTGTCTTTTGGTTGTTGAGTTGTTGAAATTCTTTATGGATCCTGTATATCATACCATTATATGGTATGTTGTTTGTAATGATTTCCTCTTATTCTGTGGGTTTTCTTTCACTTTCTTGTAGGTACCCTTGTGATGCACAAATGTTACTAATTTTGAAGAAGTCCAATTTATCTTTTTTAACTTTTTTGCCTGTGGCTTTGGTGTCATACATAAGAAATTATTGCCAGTTTCTCCATATCATAAATATTTACCTCTATATTTTCTTTTAATGTGTTTATAATTTTAGCTCTTACATTTAAGGCCATCATCCATTTTGAGATAATTTTTGTTTGTGGTGTAAAATCAGGGTCCAACTTCATTTTTTTTTTGTTACTAGGATTTGAACCCAGGGGTTTTTTTTATCACTGAGCCTCATCCCAGGCCCAGCCCTCTTTTATATTTTATTTAGAGACAGAGTCTCACTGAGTTGCTTAGAGTTTTGCTAAGCTGCTGATCCTGGCTTTAAACTTGGAATCGTCCTGTTCCAGCTTCCCAATCTGCAGGAATTACAGGCATGCAGTACTGTACCCAAACGAAGTTCATTCTTTTGCAAATGAATATCCATTTATCCATAACCATTTGTTTCAACCATTTGTTGAAAAGACTGTCCTTTCCCATTGAATGATATTAATACCCTAGTCAAAAATATTTGACCAGGGATGTAAGTCAACTATTTGTCAAAAATTTTTAACCAGTTGTAAGGGTTTCTTTATAGGCTCTCTGTTCTATTCCATTAGTCTCATGTGTCTGTATGTCTGTCCATACATATAGTACCAGTGTGTTGATTACAACAGCTTTATAGAAGCTTTGAAATCAGGAAGTATGGGTTCTCCAAATTTGCTCTTTTTCAAGGTTGTTATAGTTACTCTGTGTCTCTTGATATTCCCTTTGAATATTGGAGTAAAATTTTCTATTCCTCAAAATGTAAAAATGACAGAAAATACCATTGGGACTTTGATAAGGATTGCACTGAATTTGAATCTGTAGATCACTTTAGGTAGTGTAATTATCTTAACAATATTAAGTTTTCCAGTCTGTGAACATAATCTGTCTTTCCATTTATTTAGTGTGATTTCTTTGAGCAACATTTTACATTTTTCAGGGAACAGGTCTTCTACATAATTGATTAAATTTATTCCTAAGGATTTTACTGGTTTTGATGTTATTGTAGGTGGAATTGTTTTCTTAATTTGGTTTGGAAAATTTTCATTGCCTGCATATGGAAATGCAAATGGTTTTGTGTTTTGATTTTATATTGTCCCATGCTTCTGTATTTGTTTATTAGGTTTAAAAGACTTTTTGTGAATTCTTTAGGATTTGGTACACTAAAAATTATGTCATCTGCAAGGAGAGGTGTTACTTTTACTTTCTAGTATGGATTCCTTTTCTTTTTCTTGCCTAGTTGTTCTGTCTAGAACTTATAAACAAGGATATCCTTGACTTGTTTCTGATCTTAGGGAAACAACTTTCACTTTTTGTCATTGATTATGCCATTAGCTGAGACTTTTTTTTTTGATCGTCAAACATTCTTCCAAAATATTTATTTTAAGTAGAAATTTACATCATATGCTATACATAGGAAGACAACTCTAAGTAGGATAATTAAGTAAAAAACCTCAAGGAATCACTTTTGATCATCAAAAAGTAAAATACAAAATAACTTTATATCAGACACTTTAATTGGAAAGTGTTATTTCATTCAAGTAACAAGCCCAAAGTAGTCACCAACTAAAAAGGTTAATTCTAGAACCTGTGGATTCATACACACAACCCTTTACAATTATCACATACATTTTTATCAAGAATTATTCCTTAGAAATCCATATCTTCTTATTGATTCTCTTATGTAAGTTATCCAGTGTTTTGATTTTTTTTTTTTGTCATAAGGAAAAAAATTTTTCAGAATGCTACTAAGCAACAAAATCATTGTTGGACAATAGGTTGAAATTGGGACTTAATATCTAAATTGTTTTCACAAAGGCAAAGAGCTGAATCATGACTGCATTTAAGTGAGAGGCGGGCCTGGGTCACCAGTCCATTAACTAGTCTAGATCCTGTATAACCGGGTCAGGAGAGTGCTGGTGCTGAGTGAGCCCTGAATGCTGACAACAACCTGTGTGGACACAGACCTCCTTGTCCCACCACCTGAGTGCACTGAAAAAGAATCACCCGGAGGAGAAAAAGTAAGAGCTGCCTTCTCAGCGTGCTAAGCAGAGGCAGTGCAGGAAGTCCCCGCATCTGGATACCCAGTGGAAGATGCCATGTCCTGTCAGGGCTGTCCCCAGGACATGAGCAAGGTCCTGCAGTGCGGGCCCAGGGCTGCCCGCCCCCCGGAGGGCCGACATGGGAGAGACCCAATTCATTTGGATGAGAAGCACTCACTGCCCCCAGGAGAGTCACCATGAGGGAGCCGCCCCTTACAATGGAGGCCACCCCTCAAGCCATCCCTTCCTCTAGGTGGGCTTAGCAGCCCACCTCTGCCCTGTCCCCCCAGGCCACTTTCCTGGCCACCTTTGGACTCATGGCACTGAAGATGGTAGGTCTGCGTGTCCTCTTGCTCCTCCTCATCTGAATCGGGCTCAGACTCATCATTGTAGAAATGAATGGTGGCTTGCACTGGGATACTGGCCAGCACTTGCTCCCCGGATTTCCGCAGGTATTCTTGACGCTTTGAAATGGGTAAATAAAGTCTGACAGGATGCTGAAACCCGAAGATCCCCCTTTGATCTCAAAGTCTGCTGTTGCCCCGCAGGCTCACACAGGCTTCCAGTTCTGGTCAGCTCTGCATCTCCCGGAGTCTGCGTCCAAGGCCTCCATGGTGTCAGACTGGAACTCTCGGGCTGGCGCGGGGACGACGGCCCTGGGGGACAGTTCCCAGGGCAGTGACAGATGCGCCCCCGCGCCTCCCAGGCTCCAGCTGCCGGCTAGGGTCTCATGGTGCAGGCGGAGCTCATGCCCTCCAGCGGCGCAGGCGACAGGACCGCGCCTGTGGCTTTCTTTTTTAACATGCTGATTAAATTTCCTTCTGTTTCTAGTGTACTGGATATTTTTATTGTGGAAGAGTATTGGGCTTTTTCAAATGCTTTTATTCATCAGTATTAATGGTCATGTTTTCTCAACTGTTGATGTGTATTATTTTGGATTGATTTTCATGTTAAACCACTCTCACATTCCTGGAGAAAATTCCATTTGGTTGTGATATATATAGGTTGAATATCCCTTACCAAATTGCTCAGAATGGCAGTTTTTCTGATTTCAGTGCTGTTTGAATTTTACAATATTTGTGTATGCTTTACTAGTTGGCCAACCCTACTCCAAATATATACATGAAATGTTTTGAAATCCAAAATATTTGTAGCATTATTTCCTCAAAAATTTTCAGATTTCAAATATTTTCAGATTATTTGATTGGGGATTTAATGTGATTGGACCTGAATTCTTTGGACATAGTGAAAAATTCAATCTGCTATGATTTTGTTCAGGATTTTGGCCTTTCTGTAACTGTAGTTTTCTTTTCCTGTAGAGTCTGTCTAGGTTTGGTGTCTAGGGTATTGCTGGCATTGTAGAATGAATTAGGAAATATTTTCTCCAATTCTTTTGAATATTTTGAGGGTTCATATTCATTCTTATTTAAATGTTTGTTAGAATACCAGTAGAATTATCTGGTCCTAGGCATTTCTTTGTTGGGGCATTCTGTTAATGTTAAAATTTCCTTTATTGTAATAGTTCTTTTCAGATTTTTATTACTTCTCAAATCAGTTTTGGCATCTGTTTTTCTAGGAATTTAGCCATTTTGTCTTTGTTAAGCAGTTTGTTGGCATACAGTTGCTCATGCTATTCTCCTCTAATTCTTTTGTTTCTCTACATTCAGTAGTAATGTTTCTCTTTCATTTCTTTAGTAATTTGAATTTCTTCTTGCCATCAATCCCAACAAAGGGTGTTCTTGAGATTATTTCACATGTACTTCAGAATATTTTGTTTACTTCTCATTCTGTGAAGAATGTTATTCATCTAATCAATAGAACCAACTTTTGGTTTTTCTGCGTCTCTCTTCTTTATCAGTAATCTTTATTATTTTCTTTCTTCTCCTAGGTGTGTTTGTTTATTTATGTACTTATTTATTTATTTCCTGAAATGTAGAGTTACATATTTGATTTGATATCATTCTTTTTCAATGTAAGCATTTTAAGCCATAATTTTCTCTCCCACCAATGTTTTTGACTATTCCATATTTGTAAATATATTGTTTTGTTTTCTTTTGATCAAAGAATTTTCTAATGCCTGCTATGATTTCTTCTGTAACTCCTGGGTAAGAGCATGTTGTAGCTGGGTGAGGTGGTGCTTGTCTGTAATTCCAATGGCTTGGAAGGCTGAGACAGAGGACCATGAGTTCACAGCAGCCTCATCAAAAGCAAGGCAGAGGCAATTCAGTGAGACCCTGTCTAAGTAAAATACAAATTAGGACTGGGGATGATGTGCAGTGTTCCAGTGCCCCTGAGTTGTGTATATTTGTGAGTTTTACTTTTCCTCCTTTATTGATTCTAGTTTTGTTCCATTGTGATAGAAGACATTTGCATGATCTCAGTTCCTCAAAAATTATTGATATTTATTTTGTGACACAACATAGTATATTCTGGAGAATGTTTTCCGTGTACTTGAGAATATTTTGTGTTTACTTCTCATTATGTGAAGAATGTTGTTGGGTAGAGATTTGTACATGTCTCCTGTCTCTGACTGATTAATAGTGTTCAGTTCATACAAGTATTTATTGATCTTCTGCAAGGCTATCCTACCCCTTATCATAAGTGGACTACTGAAATCTCTAAATGTTATATAACTATTTCTCCTTTCAGTCTGTCAGTGTTTACTTTAATTTGGACTTCTTATATTGGATGCATGTGTGATCATAGTGGTTCTCCATCTTCTTAGTATAGTGAACCTTTATCTGTATATAATGCCCTTCATCTCCTGTAATTTTTCTTAGTCTATTTTTTTCCACACAAAAGTAAGGTCACCCTGTTCCACTTTTGGATACTATTTGGTTGGAAGGTGTTTTTCTATTATTTTACTTTCAACCTCTGTGCGTGTGTGTGCATGTGTATGTATGTGTACGTATCTAAACTGAGTCTATTGTGGATAGTATATTGATGCACTATTTTAAAATCATCCTTCAAATCTTTGCATTTTAACTTTAGACTTGTAGACAATTAAAATTAAAATAATTACTGATAAGGAAGGACTTAGTTCTTCCAATTAGCTATTTGTTTTGTCTCAGATGGCTTTTGTGCTTTCAGTCCTCAAATATTCCTTGTTTTTCAGTTAGTATTTTTTGTAGTGTGCCATTTTGATTCTCTGCTTTTTTTGTGTGTTTTTAGTTATTTTCATTTTGTGTAGATTTAAAACATTTCTTTTAATTTATTATTTCTAATGTCATTGGTTCTGTTTTTTTAATATCTAACATAGATTCTTTAATTGATTATATTTTTCACTAACAAGGTCTGTCCGCCACCTGTGGCAACAATTGCATGAGTATTTATCAGAGGTGGACTGGAAATAAACTACTTCTATTCCTGTGCTGCTTCCTTGCTTGTTTGCTTATTCCCTAGCTTATTGAGGAAAAAGAGCTTGCTTGATTTTAGAGAAAGAGAGGCTTTGAGAGAAAGATAGGCTTTTCTTATAGAGAAAGTTTTAGAGAAAGAGAAGCTTCTATGCTTATCAGAGATCTATTTCTTCTTAGAGTTACATCCCACATCCTGTGAACTAGGTGCTATCTATCTGAGGGCTAGCTGCTTCTTCTAGCTGCTTCTTCTCTCTGCTAGTTGCTGCTTCTTGCCTTCTGCCTACTGCCCGCTTATATTCCCTTCTGGAGGTGGAGGGTGGGGCCATGCCAGTTGCAATCAGGCGAGGAGCCAGCTGCCCTATCATGGCAAAGGTTAAAATGAGCAGCCCCAAGCAGGAGCACTCGGGAACACCTGTGCATGTGTTGTGTGCATGAACTTAATTGAATACGGCCAATGATAAATCACCTGAGTGTGCTTATGCTAATTAACCTCCTCACTGCTGATGTGATCAAAACATCCTCTGACTGGCTGCCAGGCACCACCCCGGCACAGCCGCATGACTCAGCCCCCAACAAAGGTCATACATATAAAAATAGTAAGAGGCAATAGAAACTCATGTGTAGGATACTTAGAAAACTGTGTGTGCGTGTGTTTGTTTGTAATGCATATTATGAAATATATATAGCAAACTTGAAATCTCCAAAATTTCTAGTGCATTACTATAGTCTTAAGGAGCATTACAGTATATTCCCCTTTTTTCTGTTCAATTCACAACAGGAACTTTTTTCGTGACATTAAGTTTAGATTCTGGGTTTAGTTCGACAGGAGATTCCCTCAGTTATCATGATTCTTAGCTGAAGTCAAAAGACTTCACTGATCTAGAAAATCCATTCAACTCATCAATTTGCTATTAGAATAAGATAGAAAGACTATCACTAAGTTAGTAAACATAAAACTGCTTGAATTTTTTATGTTTTTAATATTTGTTTATTTTTTAAAGACAGGGCCTCACTGAGTTGCTTTGTGCCTTGCTTTGCTGAGGCTGGGTTTAAACTCATTGTCCTCCTGCCTCAGCCACCCCAGATGCTGGGATTATAGGCATGCACCACCATGCCTAGGTAAATTTTTGATCTTTAGTGTTGATGAATACTTTTCATTGGCAGCTTCTAAGAGAAATGAGAAAATTAACGTACTGGAAGAAGATTTAAATCATATTACTACTTCAGATACTATATATAGGGGTTAGGTTACAGATACACATTTGTGAGAGGGAGGCAGAGAGATAAATAGGAGGGACTGGGATAGGAATAATAATGACTGCTTCCACCTTAGCCCTGCTGCAGGTGAGATCCCTGGATAGCTCATAAAGATGAGCATGAAGATGTGCCTGGTGACTAGATAATATAGTACTTTTTAGGAACTGAGGAAAGCTTTGCATCTGCCAATGGTCTTGCATATTTAGAAAAGGATGGCTACATTGTTCTCAGGTTGGAACATAAAATTCTAGTGACTACAGACTTGGGACTCTTTGAGTCCTTCTTGGAACAATGCTGATTAAAAGAGCCACAAAAGCTGTAGTCATTTTCCCCAAATGTATTGACACTGACTCCATTTGTATAGCTTTCATAATGTATTCTTTCCTGTGTGTGTATACAGCTGAGGTTGTCAGATAATAAATGGATGATATATCAAGTGTAGAATTCATAGTCCTCTGGATGGTTTTTGTGCATGATTTCTCTGGAAACACTGAAAATCAGCAAAAGATCACTTTGGGCCCACTCTAGTCATCTTACTTTTCTAAGACTCCTAGCCAATCACTCCTTCATTACTTTTCCATTATCTGGAAGCTCCATATTTCCTTTGAATTTATAATCTGTTGACACCATCTCTACATTACTGTCTCATATGGTGATGATTCATAGGCTGTGCTCTCAGTGAAGGGAAATCAAACCATACTTATTTTTGTGTTCTTACTATGTTTATTCTCTCATCTATTCTTTAGCCTTTCTCTTTTTCAAATTGTTCTTTTCTTCTGTTCTTCTCTTTACTATTCTCTTTCCTCATGTCTCCATTTAATTATTTCTTCCAGGACTTCTCTGACCCATGACGTACTCTGTCATAGACTGGGTTACATGCCCTGCCATTTTACTACCTTCATCCCATTATCATTCTCATACTTAACCCTGTAGTAACACTATTCACATTTTACTTGTCTCACTTAAATAGTAAGCCTCATGAAGGAAAGAATTATGTCTCACTCATCTGTCCCTAGTACCTGATATATATTAGGAAAATGGTAGCATGTGCTAATTAAATGAAGACAGACCTACATGAAGAAATCTGGGTCCTAAGTAAAATTTGTCAGTTGCATTAAATTATTGTGTCTCCTCTATCTCATGGAATCAAAGACAATTGTAGCAGTCAAAAATTGGTTAGAATTAGAAGATAAACTTTTTCCTAACAGGTCAAAATGTGCAACTTTAGAAACTTAAGAGCTAATCCATAATCAAGATATTCTAAGCACACACCACTGGGCATGAAGGAATGGGAAAAAAATCACTATGGGAGAAGTCTAGGTAGGGCCAGCTATATAAGGACCAATAATCTGCTCTCTCAGAAAAATGACAATATAACCAATGCATTTAGGGTTTATATATGTCAGGTAGTGTTCTGTGCAAAGATGCAGGTTGTAAGTTTAGATTCTTTTGAAGTACATATAGGTTAAGATCACAGCATCTATATTCAAAGTGGGTTTTGAAACCTAGACAACTCAGTGTTCTTGAACCAGTTAGGCAACTTCTGTGGCCTCCATTTCTTTATCTACAGAATGCTATATGATAGTAATTTCCTCCTAAGGTTGTTCAGAGGACAGAAAATGTAAGCTCTGACAAAATTTTGGAACAACACTTATACAGGATAAGTAGCTTATAAATAGTTGCTGTCACTTACTGAAATTATGTCATCTAGTGAAATAAAAGACGTCTTAGGGAGCTGACTCATCTGGGAGAGAGTAGTAAATATGGTGTGTTCTCCAGTGTCAACCCTGTGGGCAGGGCCCTATGGTTCCAGGTAATGTTAAGAAAGGGAGTGTGCATGTGGGGGAGAGATGCCTGTGCATATTTAAACATAAAAGCACATTTTGTAAATCTGTTTGAGTTTAACTATTTTATGTATAAACTGAACAAAACAAATCTGTTCCTTCTTGAGAAAAGGTTTCTGTAACAGTTTATTTTCAAATGTTTGTTTATTCACAAACAGGATGATTTCCTACTCTACATACAAGAGTACATTATAAAATGTGTGACTAGCTGTTCTCTGTGAGCCTTTCTGGCACAGTAGAGGTACTGAACCTGTCAGTCTGTGTCTCCATTTTTCTATTATTTTCTCCTGACTCTCCTCTCCTACATGCACACCAGTCTTCCTGTATCATACACAGATGGAGACATTTTTTTAATTCACCCATGGAAGCCAGAACTGGGTCAGCATGGAAGTGAGATTGGGTAGACTAGTAAACTCTGTCACCAAACCTGGCAGTTTACATTCTCCTTTATCAAAAAAGTACCCTAAAGGAAGAACAGTGGTTCAGGGTGTTTTCTTCATCATTTCTCCCTTCTCAGTAAATAGCAGTTGATAGAATTTAAGATTCAAATGATCAAGGGACCATTTTTTAAACCCATTCCACTCTCTCAAGCTCAACATCAATAATTATATGTACTTCTTCATATATCTGTAATTAAAGTGTTTTTTTTTAATGTGCCACATTTAACAGTAGGTAACAAGATACATTTCCAAACTTGTTTCCATATGGAAAAAGTAAAGTTTGGGTTATTCAAAGTAAATGGATGAAAATGAACACACTACCTCTAAACACCTCTCATCCCAAAGTATTTATTCCACAAAAATAATATCACAGTATAAATGATACATATATGAAAGTGAATAAAGATTTGCAATCAAAGAAAAGACATGTACAGAGACCAATGTTCAGGTTGTATACATCTAAAAAATTCCATCCATAGTACATTAACACTGATCAAGCAAACATTAAAAGAAGGTGGGGGTTTTCTGCCCTTTGGAGCCTATTTTGACTAAATTACTTATTTTAAGAACACACACAGCATGAGGCAGTGCTCTGAGAGTTATTCTCCATTTCTACAGTTGCCCTTGCATAGAGCATTTTGATCTATCAAAAATTTTATTATGCCAATTCTAGTAAGTGAATCTAGACTGTAGATAAAGTATTCTGAGGAAGAAAGATACAACAAATAAGATTTCTGTTCATTGAGAATATTTCCAATCACCATTTAATTTTAAAAGTATATTAATATTTTATTTGAAATTCTTGACCACTGATTTATTTTAGTTTCTCTTTAAGAATCTTGCATTTTGAACATGTTCTTTTATTCTACAGTATTTTTTAAAAAAAATTAGTTGTCAATTGATCTCTATTTTTTTTATTTATATGTGATGCTGAATCCAGTGCCTCACACATGCTAGGGAAGTGCTCTATTTCCCTACTGAGTTATAACCCCAGCCCTCTTCCTACAATTTTTAATAATGTTTTTTTTCTAACAGTTTTGAACCAGTAGTTAATTAAAGCTAGGACTTGGGTAAATTAATTTGGAATGCCCATCACTGTTCTACCTTCAATGAGTTCAGTGTCCCCAGGCAACTCTCAGCTTCTTCTGCAAACCTGTACTGATCAAAAAACAGGTGGAGGGAAGCATTCTCAAAGGCCCCTTTTAGCTTCTAGCTCACACATTTCACTTTCAGTAATTGTCACTGCCTGAAATGAGCTCCTTTTATTTTAGTAAGGACTTTACCTATAAAGGAGTACCATTAGTGTCTGTTTGTGGATTTTGGAGCCAGTCCCATTACTTTGCAGCTACAGCATACTAGAGTTGTTGAATTTTTGTCCTAAAAAATCTGTGTCTCCACACAAGAGAGAGAAGCTTGATTCCAATTGAAAATGTAAATTTCTAACTAAACCTAATTTTATTTTCTGAAAATTCAAGTAATATGTTTTTATAAAGTTCAATATTTAGCCTTTTCATAATCCCCACCATTTAATGCCTGGTTTGGGTCAGCTATCTAGTCACATTTCAAGTTGGTTTATGTTACTTTTTAGTTAAGAATTACAGATAACCTAATCTTCAATGGACACTTTCTAGTTCATTTATTTACTTTGAAATATTCCTGCTTCATGTATAGGTTTGGTGCTACTGTAATGGTGCCTCATGATTTTTTTTTTTACACAACAGAAAATGTTTTATCACTCTTCTAAACTATACTACACAAAGAATCTCTTTGTTGTGCCTGCAGGTAGTTCCACAGTGAGGTAATTCCTGAAGAATTTTTGCCAGGTTTTCTTCTAATGGTACCATCAATTTAGTGAAATATAAAGCAGTTTATCATGTCTCAGTTTCCACAAGCAATGCCTTATTAACTATTTTGATATTTGTATTACAGTACATTTTTTGATCCATCAAAAATTGTGACTATTCTCACAAAGGTGTTACAAAATCACTTCTTTGTTGTTTGAGTTTATCACCAGTGAGCTTTCAAAATATTCAATTTTTAAATATTAATTATAGTTGCAGGTATTTAGAGAAACCCATCTTCTATTGTACTTCTATTTACTGTATCAATATACAGTAAATGTTTCAGTTGGGTGTGATTTTTCTATAGAAAGAATCAGAGCTAATCTTTTGAAATAATATGCTCAACTAAAAAGTATAAGAGTTGGGATAGCATGGACTGGTGACTATCCATTTCAGATTTTTGTCAGGGAGGGGAAAAGTAAGAATATCTAAGTGATTTCAAAGTTTAAAAATGCTCCTCAGAACATTTCTCATTCGTATATTCTGCTGTCCTCAGGAGCAACAGAAAAGAGACAGGAATTTGCATGTGCATGTTGTTCTAAAAGAGGTAATGAGCATAGCTGTTTATGCTTGCATAGAGAGTGAGTGGGCAATAACTACTTCCTGTACTTCTAGTGTATGAGGAGGCTGAATGTATGTCGTGGGGTTTGTGGGTTGACCATGATCCAGGACAATTTTCACCGGGTCTCTTCTCTGAAGTTGTTTTCCAGCATTAACACACTTCAAAGTTTCTGGCCCCCCAAATGTCCTCACTCTCCTCTTTTGAATATTCAGTTTTGAATCTTGGAATCATTCCAATTTGAGCACGGTCTATTTTCAAACCTGGTGTTATGCCCTGTGAAACTGTGCTCATCATGCCATAACCAGGCTGTTAATTGATCACCAGCTTGTGGTATACTCCATCCTGGTTCTGGTTAGAGGACTCCTGGCAATATCCCAAAGGCTCTTGCAACCAAGGGGTATTTGTCTGGTGAAGAAGAAGAACCATTTTGTGAATAAAGTGTGACAAGTCTTTTTTTCATCTTGTTTGATATGATGTGACCCTGGAATGATCCCAGCAGGTTAGTATCAGATGCAGAATAGTTTTAAGGCAGCAGACATGGAAGAATTGCCTGGCAATTGGAGTGAGCACACAACAAGTCTCCTTGCCTATCAGGTTCATATTATCCTCCTTCCAACATGCTGAGTGAATGACTCCTCCACTCTTCATTAGCCACCAGAGGAGTCACTCACCTTCAAAGGGAACATGGACATCCCAGGTTCCATCAATCTCCTTTCCAGACTTTGGAGGATAGGACAAAAACCTGACAGATGAAATGTGATGTGTCCCAAATCAATGATCACTTCAACCATGGTGCTGCACTGTGTGCTCTACTGAGCTGAGCACTCACCACCCATTTCTGAGTCTGGCTGCTAGGCCCCTAGGCTAGTTACCTCACTCTGAAGAAAACCCAGGTTTTCCCAATCGTGGAGGAGTGGGTTCGGAGGGCAAAAACACTGGTGCCGGTGCTAAGATTGTTGACCCACCTGCTCTCAAGCACCCCTCGGTCCCAGCTGATTCCACTGGAATCTGGGGTGGTACTAGCCTGCATCAGGAGCCAGATGAGCTGCCTGTCAGCAAGAACAATGCAGTCAACCTAGCACAGCGCCACCTAGTATACCTGGGTGGTAGTGCGAGTTCTCAGACTTCATTGGGATCCCTGGTCCTGCCTGGATATGGGGGGGATTTATTGCTCACGGGGATCTATACCACTTACAACATGTTTCCTCAATGCCTGGGCAACAAGGATAGAATCATTTCTTCAAAACACAAGACCCTGGCACCCTCTCCCTTCATCTATCCTCTTACCCTCAGAGATGAGCCTCCGCATGTCTTAATGTGGGTTTGAAGCAGCCAGGAGCCTAAAGGTTTCTGGTTGCCATGGAAACCCTGACACTTCCCTGTTCTCATTCTGCTTCTCTATGACCTCAGGTGAAATCCGGGGTGCGGGCGCAATGTCACTGGACATACTCGTGAAAGATCATGTTGCCCACGGCTTTACAATCATTCTGGGGAGTGCCACCAAGTGCCTCCTCCTACCAGAGTTTTGAAATCCCGGGCCCTTCACGTCCTAGCCTAACAAGGCCTACTCCTTCCCCTTTGATTAGATGAATTCTCCATTTATGACTATCAGGTCACAGGAGAACTGGTAAACAAGGTTTCCTTTTTCTGGGGGGAATTGATCGCAACAAAATGAAAGAAGTATTGAGGATATGACTTTAGCCACTTATTACTCTGTAATAAATCTTGAAAAAACTGAAAATATAACAAGGAGAAGATACAAATTGGATGAGGAATGTTTTCTCCTTGCCACCAGGTTTCAATTCTGGGACCCCAGAGCATATGAGCCATCACCAAATGCCTTTCCCTTTTGATATCTCCCAAGAGAAACTGGCTAAATTTCTGAAGCACTTTTGCTGAGGGAAACCATAGTAGAACACGGGGTCAACTTTCTCTGCCTCACCAATTCCTGAGAATATGGGTAAGATCCAGCACCTGATGTGGCTTGTGCATTAAGCACAGCTCTCTGCTTTTTAGAATTCTTCAAAGAAAAGGTCAAAAGAACAAATAAGAAAAAAAATACTTTTTAGGAAAGTATCAGTTGATTTTGAAAATAATGGCTAAGTTCTTGTGTGAATGGTCCCCCATATCTCCATTCGTATTCACCAATTGAGCATATTCTCAATTCCACATGGTCCAGGATCCGCCCCTATTCCTAGCGTCCTTGGATCCCTGATATACTTTTCTGCTCACAGATCAATCAGCTCCTTCCATTTTTGACCTTAATGATGAGGGGAGAAATATTTCCCTCAGATTCAGGGCTAAGCTTGGGTATTGACATGCAAAAATGTTCCTTGCTGATTTGTGGTGAAGAGAATTAAGAATTCCTTGGAGATTCTTGCTTGTTCATGATTGTTTCTCTGCATATAATTGCACAAATTAACACTGTAGGTGATCAAGTGTTGTAACTCAGAGAAGACATTCCAGCTCTGGCCTTATAGCCCACTTGTCGAGTGCCTGCTCGCATGCTTCAGACCCGGGTTCAAGTCCCAAGCACTGTGGAATTATGGAAGTAACAAACAAACGCAACCAATTCTGCGCCTCTCAATCTTCCATCGTCTCTCTTTTTCTTCTCTTTCTTCCTCTAACCAAAGGAATCAACACTCAAAAACAGCACCAATTTCACATGCAACTCAATTCCACCAACAACTTTCAGCAGGCTACTGTGCTCCAAGGGAGCAGTGCTCAACACTCACCTGCATTTCTTCAGAATACTTCTTGCATGAAAACACTCTGCTCTCTCTGAGGACAGAGATCATGGGTCTCTCGTGAGTAGGCCTTTGAGGATAATTCTTCAGCACCATCTACAGCTCTGCATTGTGCACCATGTTTCAGTGGCAGGAAATTCGAAATGACAACTGCACTTGTACCTGGCACTCTCCAAGCTTCTTGGACACACTGTGATACTTTCTGCCCTTCAAGGGAACTTCCACAACAGAGCACTTTCCACGTGTACCTCAAAGTGTACTGGAAAACCAAGAGGTGAACACAAGAGACAGCTGATCTTGTCCCTGTAACGTCTCTGACACTTTTGCTTTACAAGGGCTTGACTGTGATTTCTTGGTGAACAAAATTAGGATTTGGGTCTGAATCGAAGTTAGCCTTATTGCTAGCATTCAGGAGGATCACAGGGCATTTACATGCTACTCACCGAATATCATTGAAGCTGCAATTAAAGGGGAATGGAGGCCTTTTGTAGACTCCTGTTAACAATGATTCATGTCCTCAAGAGAAACAGTGCAGAGATTAGTGTTGCATATCCTAGGATCAACTGACTTAAATGGTAGGTGGTGGGGAAAATTGCTGTGAAGTTGGGAAAGCCTGTGCTCATGGTTCTTGTGCCAGAAAAAATAGGAATCATCATTCGCATATTCAGCTGTTCCTGGGAGAAACAGAAAAAAGGCAGGAATTTGCATGTGCATGTAGTTCTAAAAAAGGTAATGAGCATAGGGTTTTATGCTTGCATAGAGAATGAGTGCGCAATAACTACATGCTGTACTTGTAGGGTATGAGGAGGCCTAATGTATGTCGTGGAGTTTGTGGGTTGACCATGATCCAGGACGATTTACACTGGGTCTCTTCTCTGAAGCTTTTTACCAGCATTAACACACTTCAACTTTTCTGGACCCCAAATGTCCTTACTCTCCCCTTTTGAAAATTCAGTTTGGAATCTTGGAACCATCCCAATTTGAGCACGGTCTATTTTCAAACCTGGTGTTATGCCCTGTGAAATTGTGCTCATCATGCCATCAACAGGCTGTTAATTCATCTGCAGCTTGTGGTCTGCTCCATCCTGTTTCTGTTTAGAGGACTCCTGACAATATCCCACAGGCTCTTGCGAATGAGGGGTATTGTCTGGCAAAGACAAACCATTTTTTGAATAAAGTGTGACAAGTCTTTTTTTCATCTTATTTGATTCGATGTGACCCTGGAATGATCCCAGCAGGTAAGTTTTAGGTTGCAGCCTAGTTTTAAAGCAGCAGCCATGGAGGAGTTGCCTGGCAGTTGGAGTGAGCACACAACAACTCTCCTTGCAAGTCAGGTTTGTACTGTCCTCCTTCCAACATGATGAATGAATGACTCCCTCCTCTCTTCATGAGCCACCACAGGAGTCACTCACCTTCAAAGGGAACATGGACATCCCAGGTTCCATCAATCTCCTTTCCAGACTTCAGAGGATAGGACAAAAATCCCGACAGATGGAATGTGATGTGTCCCAAATCAATGATCACTTCAACCATGGCGCTGCACTGTGTGCTCTACTGAGCTGAGCACTCACCACCCATTTCTGAGTCTGGCTGCTAGGGCCCAAGGCTAGTTTCCTGACTCTGAAGGAAACCCGGGTTATCACAATCCGGGAGGAGTGGGGTCGGAGGGAAAATCCACTGGTGCCGGTGCTAAGATTGTTGTCCCACCTGCTCTCAAGCACCCCTCGGTCCCAGCTGGTTCCACTGGAATCTGGAGTGGTATTAGCCTGCATCCGGAGCCAGATGAGCTGCCTGTCAGCAAGAACGATGCGGCCAACCAAGCACAGCGCCACCTAGCTTACCTCGGTGATAGTGCGAGCTCTCAGACTTCAATTGGATCCCTGGTCCTGCCTGGATATGGGGGGAATTTATCACTCACGGGGCTCTATACAGCTTGCAACCTGTTTCCTCATCGCCTGTGCAACAAGGATTGAATCCTTTCTTCAAAACGCAAGACCCTGGCACCCTCTCCCTTCATCTATCCTCTTCCTATCAGGGATGAGCCACCGCATGTCTTCAATGTGGGTTTTAGGGGCCAGGAGCCTAAATGTTTCTGGTTGCCATGGAAACCCTGATGCTTCTGTGTTCTCATTCTGCTTCTCTATGACCTCAGGTGAAATCTGGGGTGTGGGCGCAATGTCACTGGACATACTCGTTAAAGATCATGTTGCCCAGGGCTTTACAATCATTCTGGGGAGTGCAATCAAGTGCCTTCTCCTACCAGAATTTTAAATCCTGGGCCCTTCACCTCATCGCCTACCAAGCCCTATTCCTTCCCCTTTGATAAGACGAGTTCTCCCATGTATGACTCTCAGGTCACAGGAGAACTTGTAAAAAAGGTTACCGTTTTCTGGGGTGAATTGATTCCAATGAATTGAAAGAAGTATTGAGGATATGACTTTAGCTACTTATCACTCTGTAATAAATCTTGAGAGAAATACCTGAAAACGTAACGAGGAGAAGATACAAATTGCATGAGGAATGTTTTCTCCTTGCCACCATGTTTCGATTCTGGGAGCCCAGATCATATGCGCCATCACCACATGCCTTTCCCTGTTGATATCTCCCAAAAGCAACAGGCAAAAATGCTGAAGCACTTTTGATGAGGGAAAGTATAGTAGAACACTGGGTCAACGTCCTCTGCCTCACCAATTCCAGAGAATATGGGTAAGATCCAGCACCTGATCTTGTTTTTGCATTAAGCACAGCTCTCTGCTTTTTAGAATTCTTCAAAGAAAAGGTCAAAAGAAAAAATAAGAAAAAATAATAATTTTTAGGAAAGTGTCAGTTCATTTTGTAAATATCGGCTAGGTTCTTGTGTGAAAGGTCCCCCATATCTCCATTTGAATTCACCAATTGAGCATATTCTCAATCCCACATGGTCCAGGATCCGCCCCTATTCCTAGCATCCTTGGATCCCTGATATACTTTTCTGCTCATGGATCAATCAGCTACTTCCTTTTTCATGCTTAATGAAGAGGGGAGAAATCTTTCCCTCAGGATTCAGGGCTAGGTGTGAGTATTGACATGCAAAAAAGATCCTTGCTGGATTGTTGTGAAGAGAATTAAGAATTCCTTCAAGATTGTTTGGCTTGGTCATGATTGTTTCTCTGCATACAATTGCACAAATTAAGACTGTAGGTGATCAAGTGTTGTACTTCAGAGAAGACATTCCAATGCTGGCCTTATAGCCCAACTTGTAGAGTGCCTGACTCGCATGCTCCAGACTAGAGATCCAGTCCCCAGCACGGTGGAATTGTGGATGTAACAAACAAACGCAACCAATTCTGAGTCTCCCAATCATCCATCGTCTCTCTTTTTCTTCTCTTTCCTCCTCTTCTCAAAAAAGGAATCAACACTCGAAAACAGCACCAATTTCACATGCAACTCAATTCCACCAACAACTTTCAGCAGGCTACTGTGCTCCAAGGGAGCAGTGCTCAACACTCACCTGGATTTCTTCAGAGTTTTTGTTGCATAAAATCACTCTGCTCTCTCTGATGACAGAGATCACAGGTCTCTCATGAGTAGGCCTATGAGGATAATTCTTCAGCACCATCTTCAGCTGTGCATTGTGCACCAGGTTTCAGTGGCAGGAAATTCAAAATGACAACTGCACTTGTACCTGGCACTCTCCAATATTTTTGCACACACTGTGATACTTTCTTCCCCTGAAGTGGACATCCACAACTGGGCACTTTTCACGTGTACTTCAAAGTCTACTTAAAAACCAAGAGGTGAACACAAAAGACAGCTGCTCTTGTCCTGGTAACGTCTCTGACACTTTTGTTTTACAGGGGCTTGACTGTAATTTCTTGGTGTACAAAGTTAGGATTCAGGGCTGAATGGAAGTTAGCCTTATTGCTAGCATTCAGGAGGATCACAGGGCATTTGCATCCTACTCACCCAATATCACTGGAGCTGCAATGAAAGGGGAATGTAAATATTTTGTAGACTCTTGTTAATGTTGATGGATATCCCATTTTCAACTGGCTTAAATTGTAGGTGGTGGGGGAAATTTCTGTGAAGTTGGGAAAGCCTGTGCTCATTGTTCTTTTGCCAGAAGAAATAGGAATCAACATTCACATATTCGGCTGTCCTTGGGAGCAACATAAAAGAGACAGAAATTTGCATGTGTATGTTTTTCTAAAAGAGGTAATGAGCATAGGTGTTTATGGTGGCATACAAAATGACTGGGCAATGACTACTTTCTGTCCTTGTAGTGTATGAGGAGTCTGAATGTATGTCGAGGAGTTGTGGGTTGACCATGATCCAGGACAATTTTCATTGGGTCTCTTCTCTGAAGTTGTTTTCCATGAGAAACACACTTCAACTTTTGTGGTCCCCCAAATGAACTTACTCTCCTCTATTGAATATTCAGTTTGGAATCTTGCAACCATTCCAATTTGAGCACGGTCTGTATTCAAACCTGGTACTATGCCCTGTGAAACTGAACACATCATGCCATCACCAGGCTGCTAATTCAATGCCAGCTTGTGGTCTACTCCATCCTCGGGCTGGTTAGAAAAATCCTGGCAATATGCCACAGGCTATTGTGACAGAGGGGTATTTGTCTGGTTAAGAAGATGAACCATTTTGTGAATAAAGTGTGACAAGTCTTTTTTTCATCTTGTTTGATGCAGTGTGACTCTGGAATGATCCGAGCAGGTAAGTTTCAGGTTTCAGTCCATTTGTAAGGCAGCAGCCATGGAGGAGTTGCCTGGCAGTTGGAGTGAGCACACAACAACTCTCCTTGCATGTCAGGTTCCTCCTGCCCTCCTTCCAGCATGCTGATTGAATGACCCCCTCCTCTCTTCATGAGCCACCACAGGAGTCACCCACCTTCACATGGAAAATGCACATCCCAAGTTCCATCAATCTCCTTTACAGAATTCAGAGGATAGATAGGACAAATAACCCGACAGATGGAATGTGACGTTTCCCAAATCAATGATTACTTCAACCATGGCGCTGCACTGCATGCTCTACTGAGCTGAGCACTCACCAATCATCTCTCCTTGTGGCTGCTAGGTCCCTAGGTAGTTTCCTGACTCTGAAGGAAACCCAGGTTGCCCCAGTCCTGGAGGGGTGGGTTCGGAGGGCAAAACCACTGGTGCCAGTGCTAAGATTGTTGACCCACGTGCTCTCAAGCACCCCTCGGGCCCAGCTGATTCCACTGGAATCTGGGGTGGTATTAGCCTGCATCAGGAGCCAGATGAGCTGCCTGTCATCAAGAACAATGCAGCCAATACAGCACAGTGCCACCTAGTGGACCTGGGTGGTAGTGCGAGTTCTCAGACTTCAATGGGATCCCTGGTCCTGCCTGGATATAGGGGAGATTTAGTGCTCACGGGGCACTATACCACTTACAACCTGTTTCCTCATCGCCTGGGCAACTAGGATAGAATCCTTACTTCAAAAACGCAATACCATGGCACCCTCTCCTTCATCTATCCTCTTACCCTTGGAGATGAGCTAAATCGTGTCTTCAATGTGGGTTGGAAGTGGCCACTAGCTGAAAGATCTCTGGTTGCCATGGGAACCCTGACGCTTCCTTGTTCTCATTTTACTCCTCTATTACCTCAGTTGGAATCTGGGGTGCGGGCTCAATGTCACTGGACAAATTCGTGAAAGATCATGTTGCCCAGGGCTTTACAATCATTTTGGGGAGTGCAATCAAGTGCCTTCTCCTACCGGAGTTTTGAAATCCAGGGACTTCACGTACTCGCCTACCAAGGCTTACTCCTTCCCCTTTGAATAATGTGTACTCCAAGTATGACTCTCAGGTCACAGGAGAACTGGTAAACAATGGTTACATTTTTCTGGGGGGAATTGATTGCAATGAAATGCAAGAAGGACTGAGGATATGACTTTAGCCACTTATCACTCTTTAATAAATCTTAAAAAAAATAACTGAATACTTAACGAGGAGAAGATACAAATTGGATGAGGAATGTTTTCTCCTTGCCACCATGTTTTGATTCTGGGACCCCAGAGCATATGAGCCATCACCACATGCCTTTCCCTGTTGATATCACCCAAGACAAACTGGCTAAATTGTTGAAGCACTTTTACTGAGGGAAACGGTAGGAGAACATAGGGTCAACTTCCTCTGCCTCAACAATTACTGAGAATATGGGCAAGGTCAAGCAACTGATCTGGCTTGCGCATTAAGCAGAGCTCTCTTCTTTTTAGAATTCTTCAAAGAGAAGGTCGAAGGAAAAGATAAGAAAAAAACACTTTTTGGGAGAGTATCAGTTGATTTTGAAAATATTGGCTAGGTTCTTGTGTGAATAGTCCACCATATCTCCATTCGCATTCACCAATTGAGCATATTCTCAATTCCACCTGGCCCAGGATCCGCCCCTATTCCTAGCGTCCTTGGATCCCTGATATATTTTTCTCATCACAGATCAATCAGCTACTTCCATTTTCGTGCTTAATGAAGAGTGGAGAAATCCTTCACTAAGGATTCAGTGCTAGGCTTGGGTATTGACATGCAGAAAAGTTCATTGCTGGATTGTTGTGAAGAGAATTAAGAATTCCTTGGAGATTGATTGGATTGGTCCTGATTGATTCTCTGAATAAAATTGCACAAATTAAGACTGATCTTAATTTGTAGGTGATCAAGTGTTGTAACTCAGAGAAGATATTCCAGTGCTGGCCATGTAGCCCAACTTGTAGAGTGCCTGCCTCGCAAGCTCCAGACCCGGGTTCGAGTTCCCAGCATTGTGGAATAGTGGGAGTAACAAACAAATGCAATCAATTCTGAGCCTCCCAATCTTCCATCGTCTCTCTTTTTCTTCTCTTTCCTCCTCTCTTCACAAAAGGAATCAACACCCAGAAACAGCACCTATTTCTCATGCAATCCAATTCCAACAAAAACTTTCAAGAGACTGCTGTGCTCCACGGGAGCAGTGCTCAACACTCACCTGCATTTCTTCAGAGTTCCTGTTGCATGAAATCATTCTACTCTCCCTGAGGACAGAGATAACGGGTCTCTCATGAGTAGGCCTATGAGGATAATTGTTCAGCACCATCTACAGCTGTGCATTGTGCACCAGGTTTCAGTGGCAAGAATTTCAAAATGACAACTGCACTTGTACCTGGCACTCTCCAAGCTTCTTGGACACACTGTGATACTTTCTGCCCCTGAAGGGGACTTCCACAACAGAGCACTTTCCACGAGTACCTCAATGTCTATTGAAAAACAAATAGGTGAACACAAAAGTCATCTGCACTTGTCCCTGTAACTTCTCTGACACTTTTGCTTTACAGGGGATTGACTGTGATTTCTTGGTGAACAAAGTAATGATTTGGGTCTGAATCGAAGTTAGCCTTATTGCTACCATTCAGGAGGATCACAGGGCATTTGCATCCTACTCACCCAATAGCATTGGGTCTGCAATGAAAGGGGAATGTAGGTCTTTGTAGAATCTTGCTACCATTGATGGATGTTCGCAAGAGAAACAGTGCAGGGATTAGTGTTGCATACCCCAGGATCAACTGGCTTAAATTGTAGGTGGTGGGGGAAATTGCTGTGAAGTTGGGAAAGCCTGTGCTCATGGTTCTTGTGCCAGAAAAAATAGGAATCAACATTCGTATACTCCGCTGTCCTTGGAAGCAGCAGAAAAGAGACAGGAATTTGCATGTGAATGTTGTTCTACAAGAGGTAATGAGCATAGGTGTTTAAGGGGCCATAGAGAATGAGTGGGCAATAACTACTTCCTGTACTTGTAGTGTATGAGGAGGCTGAATGTATGTCGTGGAGTTTGTGGGTTGAACATGATCCAAGACTATTTTCACCGGGTCTCTTTCTGATGTTGTTTTCCAGCAGCAACACACTTCAACATTTCTGCCCCCCCAAATGAACTTACTCTCCTCTTTTGAATGTTCAATTTGGAATGTTGGAACCATTCCAATTTGAGACGGTCTATGCTCAAACCTGGTGTTATGCCCTGTGAAACTGTGCCCATCATGCCATCACCAGGCTGTTAATTCATCACCAGCTTGTGGTCTGCTCCATCCTGGGGCTGGTTAGAGGACTCCTGACAATATCCCACAGGCTCTTGCGAGAGAGGGGTATTTGTCTGGTCAAGAAGATGAACCCTTTTCTGAATAAGGTGTGACAATCTTTTCTTCATCTTGTTGGATGCGATGTGAACCTGGAAAGATTCCGGCAGGTAAGTTCCAGGTTGCAGCCTTGTTGTAAGGCAGCAGCCACGGAGGAGTTGCCTGGCAGTTGGAGTGAGCACACAACAACTCTCTTTGCATGTCAGGTTCGTCCTGTCCTCCTTCCAACATGCTGAGTGAATGACTCCCTCCTCTCTTCATGAGCCAACACAGGAGTCACTCACCTTCACATGAAACATGGACTTCCAGGTCCCATCAATCTCCTTTCCAGACTTCAGAGAATAGGACAAAAATCCCGACAGATTGAATGGGATGTGTCCCAAATCAATGATCACATCAACCATGGCGCTGGACTGCATGCTCTACTGAGCTGA
The DNA here is from genome assembly GCF_902686445.1 of Sciurus carolinensis. Lineage (NCBI taxonomy): Eukaryota > Metazoa > Chordata > Mammalia > Rodentia > Sciuridae > Sciurus > Sciurus carolinensis. The sequence goes on along the minus strand of NW_025920105.1, from coordinate 2,810,940 downwards.
GCACGCACCACCCATCTCTCCATGTGGCTGGTAGGCCCCTAGGTAGTTTCCTGACTCTGGAGGAAACCCGGGTTGTCCCAGTCCTGGAGGGGTGGGTTCGGAGGGCAAAACCACTGGTGCCGGTGCTAAGATTGTTGACCCATGTGCTCTCAAGCACGCCTCGGGCCCAGCTTGTTCCACTGGAATCTGGGGTGTTATTAGCCTGCATGAGGAGCCAGATGAGCTGCCTGTCAGCAACAACAATGAGGTCAACTGAGCACAGTGCCACCTCGTGGACCTGGGTGGTAGTGCGAGCTCTCAGACTTCAATGAGATCCCTGGTCCTGCCTGGATATGGGGGGTTTTATGGCTCACGGGGCTCTATACAGCTTATAACCTGTGTCCTCATCGCCTGGGGAAGAAGGATAGAATCCTTTCTTCAAAAACGCAAGATTATGGCATCCTCTCCCTTCATCTATCCTCTTACCCTTAGAGATGAGGCGAAGCATGTCTTCAATGTGGTTTGAAGCGGCCAGGAGCTGAAAGGTCTCTGGTTGCCATGGAAACAATGACGCTTCCGTGTTCTCATTCTGCTCCTCTATGACCTCAGGGGGAATCTGGGGTGCAGGCTCAATGTCACTGGACATACTCGTGAAAGATCATGTTGCCCAGGGCTTTACAATCTTTCTGGGGAGTGCAATCAAGTGCCTTCTCCTACCGGAGTTTTGAAATCCCGGGCCCTTCACGTCCTAGCCTAACAAGGCCTACTCCTTCCCCTTTGATTAGACGGGTTCTCCATGTATGACTCTCAGGTCATAGGAGAACTGGTAAACAATGGTTACATTTTTCTGGGGGGAATTGATTGCAACGAAATGAAAGAAGGATTGAGGATATGATTTTAGCCACTTATCACTCTGTAATAAATCTTGAGGAAAATAACTGAAAACATAACGAGGAGATGATACAAATTGGATGAGGAATGTTTTCTCCTTGCCATCAGGTTTCAATTCTGGGACCCCAGAGCATATGAGCCATCACCACATGCCTTTCCCTGTTGATATCTCCCAAGACCAACTGGCTAAATTGCTGAAGCACATTTACTGAGGGAAACCGTAGTAGAACACGGGGTCACTTTCCTCTGCCCTACCAATTCCTGAGAATAGGGGTAAGATCCAGCACCTGATGTGGCTTGTGCATTAAGCACAGCTCTCTGCTTTGTAGAATTCTTCAAAGAGAAGGTCGAAGGAAAAAATAAGAAACAAAAAATCTCTTTGGGAGAGTGTCAATTCATTTTGAAAATATTGGCTAGGTTCTTGTGTGAATGGTCCCCCATATCTCCATTCGCATTCACCAATTGAGCATATTCTCAATTTCACAGGGTCCAGCATCTGCCCCTATTTCTAACGTCCTTGGCTCTCTGATATATTTTTCTCGTCACAGATCAATCAGCTACTTCCATTTTCGGGCTTAATGAAGAGTGGAGAAATCCTTCCCGCAGGATTCAGTGCTAGGCTTGGGTATTGACATGTAGAAAAGTTCATTGCTGGATTTTTGTGAAGAGATTTAAGAATTCCTTGGAGATTGATTGGCTTGATCATGTTTGCTTCTCTGCATATAATTGCACAAATTAAGACTGTAGTGTGGCGAGCCGCCCCACCACCATGATAAGATGGCGCTGGTTTCCTGAAGTGCTTTCTAGGTAAACAAGCCCATATTTGGTTAAGCCAACTGTTGCAAGTGGGAGCACCTATGAACATAGGCCAAGTGGCAGGAGTAGATTGGCTATTGCAAGAGTATAAAAGTGTATGAATTCGGCTCAAGAGGGAGAAGAAAAACCATGGTTTTATAATATTAATGTCCTGATTAAACTGCTGAAGGAAGATTCCTGTGTCGTGCTTTCTTGCGGGCGAGGGACACGACATGTGGTGCCGAAACCCGGGAATCAGAACTTTCAGTAGTCAGGGGGTGCACCGGTAAGTACCACAGGTAAATGGGGTCTGTGGATTTAATCGACTTTGTATAGTCGATCAGCAAAGGTTAATCTGTGGACTAGGATTTAATCGACTTTGTATAGTCGATCAGCAAAGGTTAGTCTGTGGACTAGGATTTAATCGACTTTGTATAGTCGATCACCAAAGGTTAGTCTGTGGACTAGGATTTAATCGACTTTGTATAGTCGATCAGCAAAGGTTTAATCGACTTTGTATAGTCGATCAGCAAAGAAAAATATTTTGTTCTTGCTTTCATTCTGCTTGCTCTGAATGCTGCTTTCATTATGGGCAATTCTCCATCTAGTTCATTAATACAGTCTTTAGATTTTTTGTTGCGCTCTAAAGAGCTCAAGGTTAAACGCAGTACTTTAGAAACATTCCTTGTAAGAATTGATAAAGCATCCCCATGGTTTGCTGTCTCTGGAAGCTTGACTCCTGCTAGCTGGGATAAGTTGGGAAAAGATTTGGATTTTCTTCAGGAGCAGGGACAATTGGAGAAAGGGGTGATACCACTATGGAAATTAATAAAAGGATGTATTCTTGATGGTAGATGTCAGGAAGCTATAAAGGACAGGCAGTTCTTGAACAACTACATGAGGAGAAGTCTGAGGATTCTATGAGTACTTCCAGTAAACATAGTGCAGGAGAGCAGGTTTATGGAGCTATTCCAAAGAGGAGACTATACCCAGATTTAAAAGCCCTTAGAACACCAGAAGATACAGGGGAGTCAGAATCAGACGGTGATGAGAAAGTGAAAGAGCTAATGCAGCACTTACGGAAGGTGAAGATAAAAGAAGGGGGAACTAAGAGGAAAAAAGATTTTAGACAAAAGGACTATGAGGAAGAACAGAAGCCAGCTCTAGCCTATGATCCTCCCCCGTATGTGGGAGGGGTTCCGAGCACGGGTAGAGAATTTAAAATGATAAAGAATATAGCAGAATCTGTCCGCACTTATGGTGTGGATGCTGCTTTTACTATCGCCCAAATAGAGGGACTCAATAGATTCTGCATGACCCCCTCGGACTGGGCCAGTTTAGTGAAAGCTTGTGTTTCCCCAGGTAAATATTTAGACTGGAGAGCCTTCGTGTTAGAGGGGGCCAATGAACAGGCTGCACACAACCAAGCTATGGGCAAACCTGCCTGGGATGTGGATATGCTTCTGGGGCAGGGTAGATTTGCCAATCAGCAAACAGGCTTTCCATTAGAGGTTTATGAACAAATTAATAAGATCTGCATTGCTGCCTGGAAAGCACTTCCTAATAAAGGAGAGGTGCGAGGTAACTTAACAAAAATTGTCCAAGGCCCCACAGAAGCTTTTTCAGATTTCGTGGCTAAAATGGTAGATGCAGCAGGGAAGATCTTCAGGGATGCTGATGCAACTATGCCTTTAATTAAACAATTAGTATATGAACAATGTACAAGAGAATGCAGAAATGCTATTAATCCATTTAAAAGCAAAGACATAGAGGCATGGATGAAAGCTTGTAGAGAAATAGGTGACCCATTAACAAATGCAGGCTTAGCCGCTGCCTTCCTTCGCATGGAAGGACTATTAAAGGCTTTATTAAAGGCTAATGGAGCACCTTTAGAGGTTTCCTCAGCTAGGAAGTTTTTAAAAATTGTAGAAGACAAAGCCCCTTGGTTTTTAGATAAGGGCTTGTTGGATCAAGAGAAACTATCACAAGAGACAGAAAAAGGCCCCCCTCCTGATCCCTTCCACGCAGCTCCATGGCCACCTAGGGAGGGAACACCCATGTCCTTGAAGCAGTCCTCCCCCTAGGCAGAGATCTCAGCAGCTCCATTCCTCAAAAGTAGTAAGAAATAATGTTTTGTGATTTTCTGCATTCAAACCTAACCTGATTTCTCAACCAGGAAGAAAAAGGGTTAAAAAAGTCCTGGGTGATCCTCCCTCCCCCCTGCCTGGCCTTGCTGAAGCCTGCATTGGAATGTAAACTGCAACAGTCTCAGCGGGAAAGGGGGGTAACCTGAAGATAAGAAAAAGAAAACAAAAGGGTGTCTGTTTTAAACTTCTGGACTGCTACACAGAATTAACTCATTTTCCAGGATTCTTGTTTTGTTTTGTTTTTCTTTAATGCTGTATTTTTGAGCTCATAATTTTGATCTTGCATACCTAGGTTAATAATTTTTTTTTCTCTTTTTGATCAGTTCTATTTTTTATTCAACTAAAGTTTTTGAACATCTGTTACATTGCAATGGAGATTCACCTATAAAGTTACAAGGCCTTTGATTTTGTGTTATTTGTATGTCGTGCTGTCTGGTGTCATGTCTTGTCTGCATCAAAACTGAGCGCTCCTAAAATAAAAGTTTAAAAATGGATCCAAATACTTTTATTCACGTGATTTAAAAGAGTTCAATTTAATTGAGTAAACTAATAAAAGTGAAATGTCTTTAAAAATAACTTGCAAGTCTCTAGGTGGTCAAACTAATGGAATGTTGATGTTAAACAATGTCTAATATCAATTGTTTCTAGGACTTTTCTTCAACAGGAAAGAGACAGCAAATACTGTTCAGGACACCTGCCTGCTTTCTTGGTTTTTACAGAATAAGTAAATTAGAGTTAACATATATGGGATTACTTAAATGTGTTTGTAGAGACATCTGATTAATTTACAAAATTAAAATGCTCATTGTTAAATAACATCAAGTACTCTTAACTCCTTAAATTCCATGGAGTATCATACTTAAACATTATTGGTGCTTTCATAGGTTGGTAAATAAAAAGGGTTTAAACTTGCTTTGTGTCATCACTAAACTAAAAACAAGGTTACTAAGAGTTATGTCTTAACAAGTACAATTCTATATACAAAGGGTTCTAAAGGTTTCAACTGTGTTTCAATTAGAGTACTATAAACAACAAAATATTTAATCTTATTAAAAATAGAGCAATTTATCTAAATTCAGAAATTTCATAAGAGTTGTTTCAGAATGTGAACAAAAAGGGGTCAACAGATAGGAAAGAGAAAATAAAAGGGTCTAGGTATGGAAATATATTTAGTAAAAGGGAAAAGGAAATGTTTCTGGGTAAGAAAGTGCTTGTGTGATGAAATACATGAGGGTCTAAGTAAGTGCTAAGAAAGTCTATGTAAGTAAAGGGCAAGTTTCAACATGTTTGTGTGAAACTGAGTTGGTTGTGTGTATGTGAGACAGCTAAAGCTATTAAAGGTTTTTCCTAAGGTGAAATACTAATGTTCTGATATACACCAAAGTTTAATCTACATGGTAAAATGACATGGTAAAATGGCAAGGATTTCTTAGAAACACTAATTTACTCTTAACTTTGTGTCTATTAAGTTTTATTCTTTAGAACAATTAGTCTTAAAAATTGGGGTGTATACAATTATGGTTAAACAACTGTTAAAGTATTGTACTGTGTTACAGAGTCTACATTTTTCTTAAGAAACTAAATTTGGTAAGAAAAGAGTGTCAAGGTAATTGTGAAATGGTTTCTAGTTGTGTATGAAATGTGTTCATATTTTTCAGGTATACAAGTTTTTAAAGCAGGAAATTTATCAAGCTGTGCTATTCTCCAGATTAAACTTGTCTGTAATGGTAATCTTCAACTTATAAAGAGTAAATTTTAATTGGGGATTTATTTCTATTGTTTTATGTTCTATTATGGGACATATTATCAGTAAGGTAAATGTAACATTGGATACTTATTTCACTGAGATAAAAATTTAAATGTAAATATATATCTAAGAGTTAGTGACAGCCTGATTTGTTTAAAGGTTCATATTGTAGAAGGTAAAAGCATTTTGCTACACAAAAGAAAAGTTAAAAGCTCTCTCAGCCTTTCTTTGATTGATTCCTGTTTTGGATATAATGTTAGACTGTGTTAACTAATGTTTATATGGACTCAGAAATCAATATATATAAACTTCTTAAAATGACATTTAAGAAAGAGTATAATGCATTATAGCAAAAATGGGACAACAATGACTGAGATTGGGGTCCCTGACTTCATGACTGTAGCATGCCTGGTGCCTGGAAGTGTTCCTGTGTAGGAGCACAAGATGCCTAACTGCTGTGGCAGTAACCTCCCTGGGGAGCCTCTGTACAGGAGTCCTACCAGCTCTTACATTGATATCAAGCACACAGCTCTTGGGCAGAAAGAAATTGTTTTGCTAGAAAACCAGTGTTTCATCAGTTCCCTTCTCTAGTTCCTGCCCACCTTACAGTAACTTTGGACAGTGGACTTCTTTGAGAACTACACAGAGTTCCTAACATTGCACTTTGCAGTTGTGAGAAAAAGTTATGTAGATGGTCTAGTCTCTGTAACTCTCCTAAAAACAAAGAATAATGCTTACATAGTCTTTAACTTAATAATAAAACATGTATAAATGTTGCTAACATAACTCTTTAGATCTACATTTCCATCAGAGAACAGAGCTCCATCTGATCTCAGCTTAATCTTCAAAATCTGTGTTTATAAACCTTTATTTTCTAATACTCCTTTGACCCTCACTGAACTTGAAAATTTGGTCATGCTGGTCATAACAAAAGGGACAAAAAATTAGTTGTAGGATTAGAACACTTAAGATCTGTAAAGAGTCACGCCTTACCTGAGATAAGGCTCTGCTTCCCACCTTACTGCATGTTAAAGTGACTCCAAAATAAGTCAGACTTCAGCTTATTTAAAGTTATAATCAAAAGATTGGTTTTTGTTGTAAAATTACTATGATCTCAAATAGGGAATATAATGTGGTTCTCAGTCAAAATTCAAGATAACTATTATACAAACAAACTATATTTTTACTCTTACTTATTTCATTTTATAAAACTGTTACCTATTAATGTTTTGCAGAAGTAGCTGCTTCAAGAACACGCAACCTAGGTAACTTGTGATAATAAGCCATCACCTAACAAATAGTGGTAACAGATACCAAAACAAATAGTGGTAACTTCCAGAACTAATGCAGACTCCAGTTAGATAAAAGGGTAAATAACTGTAAAGTTATGGACATTAAAGTTAAAGCCCAGTACTCTTACTTTATGACTGGTGAGACTGGCTTGCTGGATGATTAAGATCAAACTTAGAGATTGGAGTACAGAAGGCAAGATACACCAGTATTTGCATCTTTTGCCCTCAGTCAGCCTGAACCCAGGGAATAAGAGGACTTCTCTAAGGAGCACTTAAGGTGTTGTAAACTGTAGGTGCCATCAATCCTAACAACAAGGTTTCATCTTTATTTACTCAGTTACAAAATTTGATTTTGGGCCATTGTGCACCCTTTTATCCTATACATATAAGAGCTCATACGGCTCTCCCTGGACCTATTGTTGAAGGAAACGCCAAGGACAGATGCCGCTACCCGCACAATTTGTTTTCTTTCTTCTCTTGACAGTGCTCGAGACTTTCATAATAAGTTTCATGTTAACTCCCAAACACTTCATAAGTGCTTCTCTATTCCTCGAGCAAAAGCGAGACAGATTGTTTTAGATTGTTCTCATTGTGTTCCATTTCATCATCTCCCTTCTTTTGATGTTAACCCCTGAGGCTTGCGACCTCTTAAAATTTGGCAAATGGATGTTACTCATATTGCAGAGTTTGGTTTCCTAAAATATGTTCATGTCTCAATAGATACTTTTTCTGGAGTTATGCATGCCTCTGCTTTGGCAGGAGAAAAAGGCCATCATGTCATCTCCCATTGCCTAGAGGCTTGGGCCGCCTGGGGCCTTCCATGCTCCTTGAAGACAGATAATGGGCCAGCGTACACTGGTCAACAATTCACCTCTTTCTGCTCCACTATGGGAGTGCAACTGACTCATGGCTTACCTTACAACCCCCTAGGTCAGGGAATCATGAAGAGAGCTCATAGAATGATTAAAGAACTTTTACAAAGACAAAAAGGGGGAATAGGAGCAAGCTGTACTCCTAAAGAGCGTTTGTCTTTGACTTTTTTTACCATTAATTTTTTAACTTTGGATGCACATGATAATTCTGCGGCTGACAGACATTGTTCGCCGCCTGCCCCCCCTTTTTCTATTTCTATTATCAAACAGTTTGGAAGTGATTTTAAATTGTTCTAATGATAATATTACCTGCCTGCTTTCAGAGTGTTGGAATGGTAGTGAGTCTGTTGCTGTGATTGTAAAAGTACCCACCTTTGTACCTGTCCCAGTGGAGGTCAATCCAGATAATTTTCCGTTGGTGAACCTCTTCAGAGAAAAGAGAGACTTTGGCATTACCGCAGCCATAATAACTGCTATTGCTGTCTCTGCTGCTGCAGCCACTACCGCTGCTCTAGCCATGACCAATCAAGTTCAAACAGCACAAACCATTAATCAAGTCATACAGCAAACTGCACAGGTGCTAGAATCCCAGGACTGCGTCAACAGACATATCTTATCAGGGATCTTGGCGGCGAATCAAAGGATAGATTTACTACAAGTACAGTTGGATGAACTTTTCAACATTGCACAAGTTGGATGCATTGGGAATCATAAACACATGTGTATAACTCCAGTAAGATATGAAGAAGCAAAGAATCAAAGCCACTTGATTTCCGCCTTTCTTGCAGGCAACTGGTCCCTAGAAGCTGAAAAGATGATGAATCAACAATTATTGCAGATTGCGATTTTAAATGACACCCGTGTTGAGCCTGTTACTTTGAGTCAGTTCTCTAGCTGGCTCACCTCTGTCTTTAGTTATTTTAAAGAATGGGTTGGTGTGGGGATCTTTGGATGTATTTGTTTTGCAGGTATTTGCCTTTGCCTTTGGTTTATTTGCAAGCTAAGAGTGCTTCAAGCACGTGAAAAGGTGGTGTTAATTCAGGCTGTGTTAGCCATTGAGCAAGGGGTGTCACCTTCTGTGTGGTTGGCTAATCTGGCACGGGAATAAGTGACATTTTTAGTATATCTCTGTTAGAGTCAGAATTATCATTTACGCTAGGTGTCTGCAGGGTACTGCTGTAATTACTATGTACTTTTCTTTGAGGACTGTGTATTTACATCCTGGGGATTTCTTGTACTAATTAAGGCTTCAATTGTCTTGTAACTTCCATTTTTGATCTTGAGCTGTAACAATGATGTTGGAGGAGAGAACTGTTACTATATGCCTTGTGTTCATTATGGTGCCCCTGTATTGTGCAGCATTGGCAAGTAGGGTGATGTGTTTTCCTACCTCAGGCCTTTGCAGTTGCGTAAGCTGGATAAGCTCCCCCTAGTATGGTTTTCCATACAGCTATGTCTTCATGGACACAGGATGCAAGGCAAAGCACTGCACTTGAGAGTTTTATTTTTGAACCTCAAGGAAGGCATGCCCTATTGCATGTGGGTTTGATGTCCACGTCCCACCCTATGAAAAAAGGCATCGGCTTAGGTGATATTAGGCCCGGAGAAGGTGCCACTCTGGGACTGACGTTCACTATTTGCCACTTTTGCACAGTAGGATAGGGCCTCTACCTTCACCTGTGTTCATAAAATAAAGAAGGGGGAGCTGTGGCGAGCCGCCTCACCACCATGATAAGATGGCGCTGGTTTCCTGAAGTGCTTTCTAGGTAAACAAGCCCATATTTGGTTAAGCCAACTGTTGCAAGTGGGAGCACCTATGAACATAGGCCAAGTGGCAGGAGTAGATTGGCTATTGCAAGAGTATAAAAGGGTATGAATTCGGCTCAAGAGGGAGAAGAAGAAAAACCATGGTTTTATAATATAAAGGTCCTGATTAAACTGCTGAAGGAAGATTCCTGTGTCGTGCTTTCTTGCGGGCGAGGGACACGACACTGTAGTTGATCAAGTGTTGTAACTCAGAGAAGACATTCCAGCGCTAGCCATGTACCCCAACTTGTAGAGTGCCTGCCTCGCATGCTCCAGACCTGGGTTCGAGTTCCCAGCATTCTGGAATAGCGGGAGTAACAAACAAATGCAATCAATTCTGAGCCTCCCAATCTTCCATCGTCTCTCTTTTTCTTCTCTTTCCTCCTCTCCTCACAAGAGGAATCAACACCCAGAAACCCAGAAACAGCACCTATTTCTCATGCAATCCAATTCCACCAAAAACTGTCAAAAGGCTACTGTGCTCCACGGGAGCAGTGCTCAACACTCACCTGCATTTCTTCAGAATTCTTGTTGCATGAAATCACTCTGCTCTCTCTGATGACAGAGATCACAGATCTCTCATGAGTAGGCCTATGAGGATAATTGTTCAGCACCATCTACAGCTGTGCATTGTGCACCAGGTTTCAGTGGCAGGAAATTCGAAATGACAACTGCACTCGTACCTGGCTCTCTCCAAGCTTCTTGGACACACTGTGATACTTTCTGCCCCTGAAGGGGACTTCCACAACAGATCACTTTCCACATGTACCTCAATGTCAACTGGAAAACAAATAGGTGAACACAAAAGGCAGCTGCTCTTGTCCCTGTAACGTCTCTGACACTTTTGCTTTACAGGGACTTGACTGTGATTTCTTGGTGTCAAATTTAGGATTTGGGTCTGAATCGAAGTTAGCCTTATTGCTAGCATTCGGGAGGATCACAGGGCATTTGCATCCTAATCATCCAATAGCATTGGGTCTGCAATGAAAGGGGAATGTAGGTCTTTGTAGAATCTTGCTACCATTGATGGATGTTCGCAAGAGAAATAGTGCAGGGATTAGTGTTGCATACCCCAGGATCAACTGGCTTAAATTGTAGGTGGTGGGGGAAATTGCTGTGAAGTTGGGAAAGCCTGTGCTCATGGTTCTTGTGCCAGAAAAAATAGGAATCAACATTCGTATACTCCGCTGTCCTTGGAAGCAGCAGAAAAGAGACAGGAATTTGCATGTGAATGTTGTTCTACAAGAGGTAATGAGCATAGGTGTTTAAGGGGCCATAGAGAATGAGTGGGCAATAACTACTTCCTGTACTTGTAGTGTATGAGGAGGCTGAATGTATGTCGTGGAGTTTGTGGGTTGAACATGATCCAAGACTATTTTCACCGGGTCTCTTTCTGATGTTGTTTTCCAGCAGCAACACACTTCAACTTTTCTCGCCCCCCAAATGAACTTACTCTCCTCTTTTGAATGTTCAATTTGGAATCTTGGAACCATTCCAATTTGAGATGGTCTATGCTCAAACCTGGTGTTATGCCCTGTGAAACTGTGCCCATCATGCCATCACCAGGCTGTTAATTCATCACCAGCTTGTGGTCTGCTCCATCCTGGGGCTGGTTAGAGGACTCCTGACAATATCCCACAGGCTCTTGCGAGAGAGGGGTATTTGTCTGGTCAAGAAGATGAACCCTTTTCTGAATAAGGTGTGACAATCTTTTCTTCATCTTGTTGGATGCGATGTGAACCTGGAAAGATTCCGGCAGGTAAGTTCCAGGTTGCAGCCTTGTTGTAAGGCAGCAGCCATGGAGGAGTTGCCTGGCAGTTGGAGTGAGCACACAACAACTCTCTTTGCATGTCAGGTTCATCCTGTCCTCCTTCCAACATGCTGAGTGAATGACTCCCTCCTCACTTCATGAGCCAACACAGGAGTCATTCTCCTTCACATGAAACATGGACTTCCCAGGTTCCATCAATCTGCTTTCCAGACTTCAGAGAATAGGACAAAAATCCCGACAGATGGAATGGGATGTGTCCCAAATCAATGATCACATCAACCATGGCGCTGGACTGCATGCTCTACTGAGCTGAGCACGCACCACCCATCTCTCCATGTGGCTGGTAGGCCCCTAGGTAGTTTCCTGACTCTGGAGGAAACCCGGGTTGTCCCAGTCCTGGAGGGGTGGGTTCGGAGGGCAAAACCACTGGTGCCGGTGCTAAGATTGTTGACCCACGTGCTCTCAAGCACGCCTCGGGCCCAGCTTTTTCCACTGGAATCTGGGGTGTTATTAGCCTGCATGAGGAGCCAGATGAGCTGCCTGTCAGCAACAACAATTAGGTCAACTGAGCACAGTGCCACCTAGTGGACCTGGATGATAGTGCGAGCTGTCAGACTTCAATGGGATCCCTGGTCCTGCCTGGATATGGGGGGTTTTATTGCTCACGGGGCTCTATACAGCTGACAACCTATTTCCTCATCGCCTGGGAAACGAGGATAGAATCCTTTCTTCTAAAATGCAAGATTATGGCATCCTCTCCCTTCATCTATCCTCTTACCCTTAGAGATGAGGAGAAGCATGTCTTCAATGTGGTTGAAGCGGCCAGGATCTGAAAGGTCTCTGGTTGCCATGGAAACAATGACGCTTCCGTGTTCTCATTCTGCTCCTCTATGACCTCAGGGGGAATCTGGGGTGCAGGCTCAATGTCACTGGACATACTCGTGAAAGATCATGTTGCCCAGGGCTTTACAATCTTTCTGGGGAGTGCAATCAAGTGCCTTCTCCTACCGGAGTTTTGAAATCCCGGGCCCTTCACGTCCTAGCCTAACAAGGCCTACTCCTTCCCCTTTGATTAGACGGGTTCTCCATGTATGACTCTCAGGTCATAGGAGAACTGGTAAACAATGGTTACATTTTTCTGGAGGGAATTGATTGCAACGAAATGAAAGAAGGATTGAGGATATGATTTTAGCCACTTATCACTCTGTAATAAATCTTGAGGAAAATAACTGAAAACATAACGAGGAGATGATACAAATTGGATGAGGAATGTTTTCTCCTTGCCATCAGGTTTCAATTCTGGGACCCCAGAGCATATGAGCCATCACCACATGCCTTTCCCTGTTGATATCTCCCAAGACCAACTGGCTAAATTGCTGAAGCACATTTACTGAGGGTAACTGGAGTAGAACAAGGGGTCACTTTCCTCTGCCTCACCAATTCTTGAGAATACGGGTAAGATCCAGCACCTGATGTGGCTTGTGCATTAAGCACAGCTCTCTGCTTTGTAGAATTCTTCAAAGAGAAGGTCGAAGGAAAAAATAAGAAACAAAAAAACTCTTTGGGAGAGTGTCAGTTGATTTTGAAAATATTGGCTAGGTTCTTGTGCGAATGGTCCCCCATATCTCCATTCGCATTCACCAATTGAGCATATTCTCAATTCCACAGGGTCCAGGATGCGCCCCTATTTCTACTTCCTTGGATCCCTGATATATTTTTCTCATCACAGATCAATCAGCTACTTCCATTTTCGTGCTTAATGAAGAGTGGAGAAATCCTGCCCTCAGGATTCAGTGCTAGGCTTGGGTATTGACATGCAGAAAAGTTCATTGCTGGATTGTTGTGAAGAGAATTAAGAATACCTTGGAGATTGATTGGCTTGATCATGTTTGCTTCTCTGCATATAATTGCACAAATTAAGACTGTAGTTGATCAAGTGTTGTAACTCAGAGAAGACATTCCAGCGCTAGCCATGTAGCCCAACTTGTAGAGTCCCTGCCTCGCAAGCTCTAGACCCGGGTTCGAGTTCCCAGCATTGTGGAATAGCGGGAGTAACAAACAAATGCAATCATTTCTGAGCCTCCCAATCTTCCATCGTCTCTCTTTTTCTTCTCTTTCCTCCTCTCCTCACAAGAGGAATCAACACCCAGAAACCCAGAAACAGCACCTATTTCTCATGCAATCCAATTCCACCAAAAACTTTCAACAGGCTACTGTGCTCCAGGGGAGCAGTGCTCAAAATTCACCTGCATTTCTTCAGAATTCTTGTTGCATGAAATCACTCTGCTCTCTCTGATGACAGAGATCACAGATCTCTCATGAGTAGGCCTATGAGGATAATTGTTCAGCACCATCTACAGCTGTGCATTGTGCACCAGGTTTCAGTGGCAGGAAATTCGAAATGACAACTGCACTCGTACCTGGCACTCTCCAAGCTTCTTGGACACACTGTGATACTTTCTGCCTATGAAGGCAACTTCCACAACAGATCGCTTTCCACATGTACCTCAATGTCTACTGGAAAACAAATAGGTGAACACAAAAGGCAGCTGCTCTTGTCCCTGTAACGTCTCTGACACTTTTGCTTTACAGGGACTTGACTGTGATTTCTTGGTGTCAAATTTAGGATTTGGGTCTGAATTGAAGTTAGCCTTATTGCTAGCATTCAGGGGGATCTCAGGGCATTTGCATCCTAATCACCCAATAGAATTGGGTCTGCAATGAAAGGGGAATGTAGGTCTTTGTAGAATCTTGCTACCATTGATGGATGTTCGCAAGAGAAACCGTGCAGGGATTAGTGTTCCATACCCCAGGATCAACTGGCTTAAATTGTAGGTGGTGGGGGATATTGCTGTGAAGTTGGGAAAGCCTGTGCTCATGGTTCTTGTGCCAGAAAAAATAGGACTCAACATTCATATATTCGGCTGTCCTTGGGAGCAACAGAAAAGAGATAGGGATTTGCATGTGAATGTTGTTCTAAAAGATGTAATGAGTGTAGGTCTTTATGGTGGCATGGAGAATGATTGGGCATTAACTACTTCCTCTACTTGTAGTGTAGGAGGAGGCTGAATGTATTCGTGGTGTTTTGGGGTTGACCATGATCCAGGAGGATTTTCACCAAGTCTCTTCTCTGAATTTGTTTTCCAGCATCAACACATTTCAAATTTTCTGGACTGCCAAATGAACTTACTCTCCTCTTTTGAATATTCAGTTTGGAATCTTGGAATTATTCCAATTTGAGCAAGGTCTATGTTCAAACCTGGTGTTATGCCCTGTGAAACTGTGCTCATCATGCCATTACCAGATGTTGATTCAACGCCAGCTTATGGTCTGCTCCATCCTGGGGGTGGTTAGAGGACTCCTGGCAATATCCCACAGGCTCTTGTGACAGAGGGGTATTTGTCTCGTCAAGAAGATGAACCATTTGGTGAATACAGTGTGACCAGTCTTGTTTTCATCTTGTTTGATTCTGTGTGACCCTGGAATGATCCTAGCAGGTAAGTTTCAGGTTGCAGCCCAATTGTAAGGCAGCAGCCATGGAGGAGTTGCCTGGCAGTTGGAGTGAGCACACAACAACTCTCCTTGTATGTCAGGTTTGTCCTGTCCTCCTTCCAACATGCTGAGTGAATGACTCCCCCCTCCCTTCATGAGCCACCCCAGAAGTCACTCACCTTCACGTGAAACATGGACATCCCATTTTCCATCAATCTCCTTTACAGACTTCGGAGGGTAGGACAAAACACCCGACAGATGGAATGTGATATGTTCCAAATTAATGATCACTTCAACCATGGCCCTGCAGTGCGTACTCTATCGAGCTGAGCACTCACCACCCATCTCTCCATGTGGCTGGTAGGCCCCTAGGCTAGTTTCCTGACTCTGAAGAAAATCCAGGTTGTCCCAGTCCTGGAGGAGTGGTTTCGGAGGGCACAACCACTTGTGCCGTTGCTAAGAATGTTGACCCACGTGCGCTCATGCACCCCTCGGTCTCAGCTTGTTCCACTGGAATCTGGGGTGTTATTAGCCTGCATGAGGAGCCAGATGAGCTGCCTGTCAGCAAGAACAATGCAGCCAAGGGAGCACAGCGCCACCTAGTGTGCCTGGGTGGTAGTGTGAGCTCTCTGACTTCAATGGGATCCCTGGTCCTGTCTGGATATGGGGGGGGGATTATCGCTCATGGGTCTGTATACCGCTTACAACCTGTTTCCTCACCGCCTGGGCAACAAGGATAGAATCATTTCTTCAAAAACGCAAGACTATGGCACTATCTTCTTTCATCTATCCTCTTACCCTTGGAGATGAGCTGAAGCACATTTTCAATGTGGGTTTGAAGCGGATAGGAGATGAAAGGTCTCTAGATTGCATGGGAACCCTGATGCTTCCGTGTTCTCATTCTGCTCCTCTATGACCTCAGGTGGAATCTGGGGTGTGGGCACAATGCCACTGGACATACTCGTGAAAGATCATGTTGCCCAGGGCATTACAATCATCCTGGGGAGAGCAATCAAGTACCTTCTCCTACCAGAGTTTTGAAGTCCTGGGCCCTTCATGTCCATGCCTACCAAGGCCTAATCCATCCCCTTTGATTAGATGAGATCTCCCGTGTATGACTCTCAGTCACAGGAGAACAGGTAAACAATGGCTACATTTTTCTGGGGGAATTGATTGCAACGAAATGAAGGAAGGATTGAGGATATGACTTTAGCCACTTATCACTCTGTAATAAATCTTGAGAGAAATAATTGAAAACATAATGAGGAGAAGATACAAATTGGATGAGGAATGTTTTCTCCTTGCCACCATGTTTCAATTCTGGGACCCCAGAGCATATGAGCCATTGAAAGATAGAGACACAGGCTTCCCCAAATTGCCCACAGCCCTGCTCTTCCACACCTGTATAAACACAAGCTTTCCCAAATTGCCCACAGCCCCGGTCATAAAAATGGTAAAGAATGTATAAACACAGACCTCTCCCATCTTTTCTGTGAAGGCCAGGGGAGCTGACCTGAGAACAAACCTTGCTAACGATAACCGTCCTCCCGGAGGTCAGAGCGACTCAGAACTTAAGATAACATGCTTTACAATTGTATATGTTAACTAATTAGAAAGAACACTGTATAACTGCGTGCCTTTTGTTATATAAACCCTGCTAACGAGGGCTGGGGGCCTCTCTTAGCGTCACTGGTTAAGGACGCAGAGGACCAAGCTCGAGCTTGCTAATAAATGACTCTTTGCTGCTTGCATTGATCGTGGTCTCTGGTGGTCTTTGGGGGGTCTCGAGCCTTCGGGCACAACATATGGGGGCTCGTCCAGGATGCCCCAAGCCCACCTAGAAACCTGATCATAGAGTCATTCGGCCGGTGAGTAAGGCATTGCCGTGTGTTTTCTGGTCTGGATTGCCTGCAGGTTCTGGTTCTGGGCTGGCATAGTCCTGGCAGACACGCTATAGGACCCCAGCAGATCTTGGGAGACGTCCCCTCGACCCGTCGGGCGACCTTGTCGCATCTGGTGACTCTGGCATCTGGGCAGCATTTGTGCTGCATTTGGGTGACTTTGTCACATTTGAGTAACTCTTTGTCCCATTTGGGCATTGTGTTGTGCCTGGGCAACTCTTTGATATAATTGGAAATTGTTTGTTTTTGTTGACAAAGTACCAGCTAGCCAATTTTTGATTTAGCGCGCTACGTGTCTGTCTGTTTGTGTATTGTACTATATGGTCTTTACTCTTGCCTTCTATTAAGTTCTTCATTGTGTTAATTCGATCTTAGGCTTAGGGATACTCATTGCAGGGTACTTTACAGTCCTTCTCCTTGTTCCTGAGAGATTTGTTTACTCCAATCCCCCTAGGCAGAGAGCTCAGCAGCTCCTTTCCTCAAAAGTAGTAAGAAATAATGTTTTGTGATTTTCTGCATTCAAACCTAACCTGATTTCTCAATCAGGAAAAAAAAAGGGTTAAAAAGTCCTGGGTGATCCTCCCTCCCCCCTGCCTGGCCTTGCTGAAGCCTGCATTGGAATGTAGGCTGCAGCAGTCTCAGTGGGAAAGGGGGGTAACCTGAAGAGAAGAAAAAAAAAAAAAAAGGTGTCCATTTTAAACTTCTGGGCTGCTACACAGAAGTAACTCATTCTCTAGGATTCTTGTTTTGTTTTGTTTTTCTCTAATGCTGTATTTTTGAGCTCATAATTTTGATCCTGCATACCTAGGTTAATGATTTTTTTTCTTTTTGATCAGTTCTATTTTTATTCAACTAGAGTTTTTGAATATCTGTTACATTGCAATGAAGATTCACCTATAAAGTTACAAGGCCTTTGATTTTGTATTATTTGTATGTCATGCTTATGTCATGTTTTGTCTGTATCAAAACTGAGCGCTCCTAAAATTAAAATTTAAAAAGGGATCCAAATACTTTTATTCACGTGATTTAAAAGGGTTCAATTTAAATTGGGTAAACTAATAAAAGTAAAATGTCTTTAGAAATAACTCGCAAGTCTCTAGGTGGTCAAACTAATGGAATGTTGATGTTAAACAATGTCTAATATCAATTGTTTCTAGGACTTTTCTTCAACAGGAAAGAGACAGCAAATACTGATCAGGACACTTGTCTAATATCTTGGTTTTTACAGAATAAGTGAATTAGAGTTAACATGTATGGGATTACTCAAATGTGTTTGTTGGTGACATCTGATTAATTTGCAAAGTTAAAATGCTCATTGTTAAATAACATCAAGTACTTTTAACTCCTTAAATTACATGGGTTAACATACTTAAACATTATTGGTGTTTTCATAGGTTGGTAAATTAAAAAGGGTTTAAAATTGCTTTGTGTCATTACTAAAAACAAGGTTATTAAGAGTTATGTTCTAACAGATAAAACCTCAACTCGGAGGGTGAGCATTCCATCTGCTCCCTTACCACGTCCCCCTGCTCCCCCTCCAGTTCTGCAAAGTTCCAAGGAGCTCTTAGATTTGGATTTAGAGTTACCATCTCCCCTTTCACTGTGTTTCAGTTAGAGTTGTTTCAGAATGTGGACAAAAAGGGGTCAACAGATAGGAAAGAGAGAATAAAAGGTTCTGGGTTTGGAAATATATTTAATAAAAAGAAAAAGAAAATGTTTCTGGGTAAGAAAGTGCCTATGTGATGGAATACATGAGGGTCTAAGTAAGTGCTAAGAAAGTCTGTGTGTAAGTAAAGGGCAAGTTTCAACAAGTCTGTGTGTAACTAAGTTGGTTGTGTGTATGTGAGACAGCTAAAGCTATTTAAGTTTTTTCCTAAGGTGAAATACTAATGTTCTGATATAAGTCAAAGTTTAATCTATATGGTAAAATGACATGGTAAAATAACAAGGATTTCTTAGAAACACTAATTTACTCTTAACTTTGTGTCTATTAAGTTTTATTCTTTAAAACAATTAGTCTTAAAAATTGGGGTTTATACAATTATGGTTAAACAACTGTTAAGAGTATTGTACTATGTTACAGAGTCTAAATTTTTCTTTAAAAACTGAATTTAGTAAGATTAAAGTGTCAAGGTAATTGTGAAATGGTCACTCCTTGTATATTAAATGTATTCATATTTTCCAGGTATACAAGTATTTAAAGCAGGAAATTTGTCAAGCTGTTATTCTCCAGAATAAACTTGTCTGTACTGGTAATATTAAACTTAAAGAGTACATTTTATTGGGGATTTATTTCTATCATTTAATGTTCTATTATGGGACATATTATCAGTAAGGTATATGTAAAATTGGTTACTTATTTCACTGAGATAAAAATTTAAATGTAAATGTATATCTAAGAGTTAGTGACAGCCTGATTTGTTTAAAGGTTCATATTGTAGAAGGTGAAAGCACTTTGCTACACAAAAGATAAGTTAAAAGCTCTCTCAGCCTTTCTTTGATTGATTCCTGTTTTGGATATAATGTTAGACTGTGTTAACTAATGTTCATATGGACTCAGAAATCAATATATGTAAACTTCTTAAAATGACATTTAAGAAAGAGTATAATGCACAATAGCAAAAATGGGACAACAATGACTGAGATTGGGGTCCCTGACTTCATGACTGTAGCATGCCTGGTGCCTGGGAGTATTCCTGTGTAGGAGCACAAGATGCCTAACTGCTGTGGCAGTAGCCCCCATGGGGAGGCTCTGTACAGGAGTCCTATCAGCTCTTACGTTGATCTCAGGCACACAGCTCTTGGGCAGAAAGAAATTGTTTTGCTAGATAACCAGTGTTCATCAGTTCCCTTCTCTAGTTCCTGCCCACCTTACAGTAACTTTGGACAGTGGACTTCTTTGAGAGCTACACAGAGTTCCTAACATTGTACTTTGCAGTTGTGAGAAAAAGTTATGTAGATGGTCTAGTCTCTGTAACTCTCCTGAAAACAAAGAATAATGATTACATAGTCTTTAACCTAATAATAAGACATGTATAAATGTTGCTAACATAACTCTTTAGATCTGCATTTCCATCAGAGAACAGAGCTCCATCTGATCTCAGCTTAATCTTCAAAATCTGTGTTTATAAACCTTTATTTTCTAATACTCCTTTGACCCTCACTGAACTTGAAAATTTGGTCATGCTGGTCATGGCAAAAGGGGCAAAAATTAGTTTTAGGATTAGAACATTTTACTTAAGACTTGTGAAGAGCCCTGCCTTACGTGAGATAAGGCTCTGCCTCACCCTGCTACATGTTAGAATGATTCCAAAGTAAGCCAGACTTTAACTCATTTAAAGTTGTGCTCAAAAGTTTGATGTTTGTTGTAAAGATTACTGTGATCTCAAACAGGGTATATAATATAGAACTCAGCCAAAATTCAAGGTAACTATTATACAAGCTAAATATGTTTTTGCTCTTGCTAATTTCATTTTGTAAAACTGTTGGCTGTTACTATTTTGCAGAAGTAGCTGCTTCCTGAACATACAACCTAGGTAACTTGTGATAATAGGCCATCACCTTCAAAACAGATAGTATGTGGTAGTATTGAATAAAAGGGTAAATGACTGTAAACTTATAAACATTAAAGTTAAAGCCCAGTACTCTTACTGTATGACTGGTGAGACTGGCTTGCTGGATGATTAAGATCAAACTTAGAAATTGGGTTTAAATACAGAGGCCAAGAAAAAAAAAAAAAAACAGTATCTTGCCCTCAAAGTCAGCCTGAACCCAGGGAATAAGAGGACTTCTCTAAGGAGCGCTGCAACTCTGGGTCACACAACCTCCTGATCAAGGAGATTGTTGAGACTAGAGGATGAGAATCACTCAGTATATCTGCTGCAGAGGAGGGTCATGGAAAAAGGGAGACACCCCTAATGCTTTCAAGGAAAGCCACCTCATCGAGAAGACCCTGCCTAACCAATGGCACTAATGGAGCTAAGAAGTTGCTCTTAAGTTCTCTATGAGTGGCCCCTGTGGAAACTCAGCTGACTCTTTAACAAGACAGGAACCAGGTCAATTTGACCAGCTTGGTCTTGGACACCCAGCAAAACAGTTAAAACCAAAATATAGCCATTCTTGGGTATTTAAAAGAAATAATAGTTAAAAGTAACTTAAGATGTACACTTGTGTTAACCCACTAAAATTAAGAGTGGAAGCTATAAAAGAAAGATTCTTAGGCAAATGTGCCTGATAACTATCAAGGGAAACTGCCAGAGTCAGAAGATTTTAGTCAGTTTAAGGCCTACAGTCACAGGTAGGCTTTATCTATGTTTGCTGGTATGATTATCTATCCCTAAGTAACAGAAGTATAGAGATCTCTACTAAACACAGGTTATACCAATAAAGGGATATTTTACAAAAATCAGATGACATTAAGTAGCTTAACTATATTTTCTGGGGACCTCAATGACATTAAGAGTTAAATATTGTGTTTACATTCCTGATAACTTGGACAATGTTAAAGTCCCCAAATAAAGGCCTTGTCCTCTCCAGCCTTTGCTAGGCCTAGTTATGGGAACAATTTCTCAGTTCTTCCACCTCCTGGTGAGAGATTGACTTCTGTCATTTTCATGATACTCGTTGCATGTTTCAGATGCTGCAACATTTACTTTGTACTAATCTCATTTCAGTACTCATGTCTTTTTGTTCTTCTATCATAGAAGCACCCACCCCAGATGAGTTAACAGCCTGCTCTTCCCCAACCAGACTTCTACCTTGGACCCCTCAGTTGACCCGATTTCTAAAAAGGGAACTCCAAACTGCTTGCCCCATGCTGCCCACTTCCAGCTCGAAGAAGTCAGATTGGTCATCGCCCATTTTCCCTACAGCAGTGAAGGAGTTCCTAGTATTAGAGGGGTAAATGAAGTCAGAATTAAGGACAGGTAGTTAGTTTAAAAATAGGGAATCGGGTCAATTTGAGGAAATAAAGCCATGAAGCCATCTGCTTTTGGAAGTTGGAGACTGCCCCTGGAAGAATAAAATGTCAAGGATCTCCGGAGCTCATTAATTACCAAATTTACCTGCCTTTAAAGACTGTAAGCAAGGAGGTCTATGTGCAGCTCTGGGAGAAAAATGTTGGTTTTATGCTAATCATTCTGGAGTAGTGAGGAAATCCATGGCAAAAGTCAGAGAAGGACTAACAAACAGAAAGAAAGAATGGGAAGCTAGTCAGAACTGGTTTGAATCCTGGTTCAATTTTTCCCCTTGGTTAACTACTCTGGTGTCCGCTGTGGTAGGACCCCTATTATTGTTGCTACTAGCTTTAACTATAGGACCTTGTATGGTCAATAAGTTAATTGCTTTTATTAAGGATAGAATAAATACAGTACAGCTAATGGTGCTAAGGGCCCAATATCAGTCCGTGAAGCCGCAGCAAGGGTTAAAGCAATAGAGACCCAAGATTGGCTCTCTAAATGCTCTTGGAGAGGGGGGAATGAAAGATAGAGACACAGGCTTCCCCAAATTGCCCACAGCCCTGCTCTTCCACACCTGTATAAACACAAGCTTTCCCAAATTGCCCACAGCCCCGGTCGTAAAAATGGTAAAGAATGTATAAACACAGACCTCTCCCATCTTTTCTGTGAAGGCCAGGGGAGCTGACCTGAGAACAAACCTTGCTAATGATAACCGTCCTCCCGGAGGTCAGAGCGACTCAGAACTTAAGATAACATGCTTTACAATTGTATATGTTAACTAATTAGAAAGAACACTGTATAACTGCGTGCCTTTTGTTATATAAACCCTGCTAACGAGGGCTGGGGGCCTCTCTTAGCGTCACTGGTTAAGGACGCAGAGGACCAAGCTCGAGCTTGCTAATAAATGACTCTTTGCTGCTTGCATTGATCGTGGTCTCTGGTGGTCTTTGGGGGGTCTCGAGCCTTCGGGCACAACACCATCACCACATGCCTTTCCCTGTTGATATCTCCCAAGAGCAACTGGCTAAATTGCTGAAGTACTTTTGCTGAGGGAAACTGTAGTAGAACACGGGGCCAACTTCCTCTGCCTCAACAATTCCTGAGAATATGGTTAAGGTCCAGTACCTGATCTGGCTTGTGCATTAAGCACAGCTCTCTGCTTTTTAGAATTCTTTAAAGAAAAGGTCAAAAGAAAAAATGAGAAAAAAAACTTTTTAGGAAAATGTCAGTTGATTGTGAAAATAATGGCTAGGTTTTTGTGTGAATGGTCCTCCATATCACCATTTGTATTCACCAATTGAGCATTTTCTCAAACCAACATGGTCCAGGATCCACCACTTTTCCTAGCGTCCTTGGATCCCTGATATATTTTTCTTTTCCTGGATCAATCAGCTACTTCCATTTTCGTCCTTAAAGAATAGGGGAGAAATCTTTCCCTCAGGATTCAGGGTTAGGCTTGAGTATTAACATGAAAAAAGCTCCTTGCTGGATTGTAGTGAAGAGAATTAAGAATTCCTTGGAGCTTGTTTGGCTTGGTCATGATTGTTTCTCTGCATACAATTGCACAAATTATGACTGTAGGTGATCAAGTGTTGTAATTCAAAGAAGTCATTCCAGCGCTGGCCATACAGCCCAACTTGTAGAGTGCTTGCCTCGCATGCTCCAGAACCGCGTTTGAGTCCCAAGCACTGTGGAATTGTGGAAGTAACAAACAAATGCAACCAATTACGAGCCTCCCAATCTTCCATGGTCTCTCTTTTTCTTCTCTTTCCTCCTCTCCTCACAAATTTTTCAAAACTCGAAAACTGCACCAAATTCACATGCAATCCAATTCAACCAACAACTTTCAGCAGGCTACTGTGCTACATGGGAGCAGTGCTCAACACTCACCTGCATTTCTTCAGAGTTCTTGTTGCATGAAATCACTCTGCTCTCTCTGATGACAGAGATCACGGGTCTCTCATAAGTAGGCCTATGAGGATAATTCTTCAGCACCATCTATAGCTGTGCATTGTGCACCAGTTTTCAGTGGCAGGATATTCAAAATGACAACTGCATTTGTACCTGGCACTCCCATAGTTTCTTGGACACATTGTGATACTTTCTGCCCTTGAAGGGGACCTCCACAACATTGCACTTTCCACGTGTACCTCAATGTCCACTGGAAAACCAAGAGGTAAACACAAAAGACAGTTGCTCTTGTCCCTGTAACTTCTCTGACACTTTTCCTTTACTGGGGCTTGATTGTGATATCTTGGTGAACAAATTTGGGATTTGGAGATGAGCTGAAGTTAGCCTTATTGCCAGCATTCAGGAGGATCACCGGTCATTTACATCCTACTCACCCAATATCATTGGAGCTGAGATGAAAGGGGAATGCAGTCTTCTGTAGACTCTTGTTAACATTGATGGATGTCCTCAAGAGAAACAGTGCAGGGATTAGTGTTTCTCATCCCAGGATCAATGGCTTAAATTGTAGGTGGTGGGGGAATTTGCTGTGAAGTTGGGAAAGACTGTGCTCATGGTTCTTGTGCCAGAAAAAATAGGAATCATCTTTCATATATTTGACTCTCTTGGGAGCAACAGAAAAGAGACAGGAATTTGCAGGTGCATTTTGTACAAAATGAGGTAATGAGCATAGGTGTTTATGGTTGCATAGAGAATGAGTGGGCAATAACTACTTCCTGTACTTGTAGTGTATGAGGAGGCTGAATGTATATTGTGGAGTTTATGATGTGACCATGATCCAGGAGGATTTTCACCGGGTATCTTCTCTGAGGTTGTTTTCCATCATCAACACACTTCAACTTTTCTAGCCCCCGAAATGTACTTACTCTCCTCTTTTGAATATTCAGTTTGGAATCTTGGTACCATTCCAATTTGAGTACGGTCTATGTTCAAATCTGGTGTTATGCCCTGTAAAACTGTGTTTATCATGCCATCAACAGGCTGTTAATTCATCGCCAGCTTGTGGTATGCTCCATCCTGGGGCTGGTTAGAGGACTCCTGGCAATATCCCACAGGCTCTTGCAAGAGAGGGGTATTTGTCTGGTCAAGAAGATGAACCATTTTTTGAATAAATTGTGACAAGTCTTTTTCATCTTCTTTGATGTGATGTGACCCTGGAATGATCCCAGCAGGTAAGTTTCATGTTGCAGCCTAGTTTTAAGGTAGCAACCATGGAGGAGTTGCCTGGCAGTTGGAGTGAACACACAACAACTCTCCTTGCATGTCAGGTTCGTCCTGTCCTCCTTCCAACATGCTGATTGAATGACTCCCTCCTCTCTTCATGAGCCACCACAGGAGTCACTCAGCTTCACATGGCACATGGACATCCCAGGTTCCATCAATCTCCTTTCCAGACTTCGGAGGATAGGACAAACCCCAACAGATATAATGTGATGTGTCCCAAATCAATGATCACTTCCACCATGGCGCTGCACTGCATGCTCCACTGAGCTGAGCACTCACCACCCATCTGTGTGTGGATGCTAGGCCCCTAGACTAGTTTCCAGACTCTGAAGGAAAGCCGGATTGTCCCAGTCCTGGAGGAGTGGTGTCGGAAATCAAAACCAATGGTGCCGGTGATATGATTGTTGACCCACGTGCTCTCATGCACCCCTCCTACCCAGCTTGGTCCATTGGAATCTGGGGGGGGTATTAGCCTGCATCAGGAGCCAGATGAGCTGCCTGTCAGCAAGAATAATGCCGCCAATGGAGCACAGCGCCACCTGGTGGACCTGGGTGGTAGTGCAGGCTCTCACTTCAATGGGATCCCTGGTCCTGCCTGGATATGGGGGGATTATCGTTCACGGGGCTCTATACCGCTTACAACCTGTTTCATCATCGCCTGGGCAACAAGGATAGAATCCTTTCCTCAAAAACGCAAGACCATGGCACCCTCTCCCTTCATCTATCTTCTTACCCTTTGAGATGAGCCTCCATGTTTCTTCAATGTGGGTTTGAAAGGGCCAGGAACTGAAAGGTCTCTGGATGCCATGGGAAACCTGACGCTTCCGTGTTCTCTTTCTGCTCCTCTATGACCTCAGGTAGAATCTGGGGTGCGGGCACAATGTCACTGGACCCACTCGTGAAAGATCATGTTGCCCATGTCTTTACAATCTTTCATGGGAGTGGAATCACGTGCCTTTTTCTACCATGGTTTCGACAGCCCGGGATCTTCACATCCTCGCTGACCAATGCTGCTCTTTCCCCTTCTCCCATATATGGCTTTCATGTCACAGGAGCACTGGTAAACAATGGGTACATTTTTCTTGGGAGGAAATAATTGCAACGAAATGAATTAAGGATCAAGGATACGACTTTATAATAAATCTTGAGAGAATTAACTGAAAACATAATGAGGAGATGATAGAAATTGGATGATGAATTTTTTCTCTTTGCCAACATGTTTTGATACTGGTATCCCAGGTCATATGAGCCATCACCACATGCCTTTTCCTGTTGATATCTCCCAAGAGCAACTGGCTAAATTCCTGAAGCACTTATGCTGAGGGAAACCAGTGTAGAATTTCTATGCCTCACCAATTCCTGGCAAGATCCAGAACCTGATCTGGCTTGTGCATTAAGCACAGCTCTCTGCTTTTTAGATATTTCAAAGTAAAGGTCAAAAAGAAAAACAAGGAGAAAATACTTTTTAGGAAAGTATAAGTTTTATTTGATAGAAATGTCTAGGTTCATGTGTGAATGATCACCCATATCTCCTTTCGTATTCACCAATTGAGCATATTGTCAATCCCAAATGATCCAGCGTATGCCCCTTTTCCTGGCATCCTTGGATCCCTGACATATATTTCTGTTCACGAATCAATCAGCTACTTCCATTTTTGTCTTTAATGAACAGGGGAAAAATCTTTTCCTCAGGACGCAGGGCTTGTCTTGGGTATTGACATGCAAAAAGTTGCTAGCTGGATTGTTGTGAAGAGGAGAATTAACAATTCCTTGGAGATGATTTGGCCTGGTCATGATTGTTTCTCTGCAAACAATTACACAATTAAAGACTGTAGGTGATCAAATATTGTAACTCAGAGAAGATATTGCAGTGCTGGCCATATAACTCAACTTGCAGAGTGCCTGCCTCGCACGCTCCAGACCCCCGTTCGTGTCCCAGCACTGTGGAATTTTGAATGTAACAAACAAATGCAACCAATTCTGAGCCTCCAACCTTCCATCATCTCTCTTTTTCTTCTCTTTCCCCCTCTCGTCACAAAAGTTATCAACACTTGAAAACAGCACCAATTTCACATGCAACCCAATTCCACCAACAACTTTCAGCAGGCTACTGTGCTCCAAGGGAGCAGTGCTCAACACTCACCTGCATTTCTTCGGAGTACTTCTTCCATGAATTCACTCTACTGTCTCTGAGGACAGAGATCAGGGGTCTCTCATGAGTAAGGCCTATGAGGATAATTCTTCAGCACCATTTACAGCTGTGCATTGTGCACCAGGTTGCAGTGGCAGGAAATTCAAAATGACATCTGCAGTTTTACCTGGCATTCTGCATGCTTCATGGACACACTGTGATACTTCCTGCCTATGAAGGCAACTTCCACTCCAAAGAACTTTCCATGTGAACTTCAATGTCTAAAGGAAAACCAAGAGGTGAACAAAAAACATAGCTGCTCTTGTCCCTGCAATGTCTCTGACACTTTTGCTTTTCAGGGGCTTGACTGAGATTTCATGGTGAACAAAGTTAGAATTGGGGTGATTCGAAGTTAGCCTTATTGATAGCAATCAGGAGGATCACAGGGAATTTACATCCTACTCATCCAATATCATTTTTTTTCCAATGACAAGGGAAATGGAGACCTTCTGTAGACTTTTGTTAACATTGATGGACGTCCTCAAGAGAAACAGTGCAGGGATTAGTGTTGCATATCCCAGGATCAACTGACTTAAATTGTAGGTGGAGGGGAAAAGTGCTATGAAGTTTGGATAGCCTGTGCTCATGGTTCTTGTGCCAGAAAAAAATAGGAATCATCATTCGTATATTCGGATGTCCCTTTGGAGCTACAGAAAAGAGACAGGAATTTACGTGGGCATGTTGTACTAAATGAGGTAATGAGCATAGGTGTTTATGGTAGCATAGAGAATGAGCAGGCAATAAGTACTTCCTGTATTTGTAGTGTATGATGAGGCTTAGTGTGTGTCGTGGAGTTTGTGGGTTGACCATGATCGATGGCGAGTTTCACAGAGTCTCTTCTCTGAAGTTGTTTTCCAGCATCAACACACTTTTACTTTTCTTGCTCCCCAAATGTACTTACTCTCCTCTTATGTATATTCAGTTTGGAAGCTTTTAACCATACCAATTTGCACACAGTCTATGTTCAAACCTGGTGTTAGGCCCTGTAAAACCGTGCTCATCATGCCATCATCATGCCTTTAATTCATCGCAAGCTTGTGGTCTGCTCCATCCTGGGGCTTGTTAGAGGACTCCTGGCAATATGCTACCGGCTCCTGCTATAGAGAGGTATTTGTCTGGTCAAGAACACAAACCATTTAGTGAATAAAGTGTGGCAATTCTTTTCTTCATCTTGTCTTGATGTGAGTGAGTTTGATGAAGGTGAGTTTCAGGTTGAAGCCTTTTTGTAAGGCAGCAGCCATGGAGGATGTGCCTGGCAGTTGGAGTGAGCACAGAACAACTCTCCTTGCATCTCAGGTACATCCTGACCTGCTTCCAACATACTGAGTGAAAGACTCCCTCCTCTCTTCAAGAACCAGCAGAGGAGTCACTCACCTTCACATGAAACATGGACATCCCAATTTCCATCAGTCTCCTTTCCAGACTTCGTAGAATGGGAGAAGAAACCCGACAGATGGAATGTGATGTGTCCCAAATCAATGATCACCTCAACCATGGCGCAGCACTGAATGCTCTACTGAGCTGAGCACTCACCACCCATTTCTCTGTGTGGCTGCTAGGCCTGTAGGTTATTTTCCTGACTCTGAAAGAAACTCGGGTTGTCCCAGTTCTAGAGCAGTGGGGTCGGAGGGCAAATCCAGTGGTGCCAGTGCTTACATTGTTGACCCACGTGTTCTCAATCACCCCTCGGTCCCAGTTTGTTCCACTGGAATCTGTGGGGGTATTAGCCTGCATCAGGAGACAGATGAGCTGTCTGTCAGCAAGAACGATGTGACCAACCGAGCACGTCGCCACCTAGTGGTCCTGGGTGGAAGTGGGAGCTCTAAGGCTTCAATAGGATACCTGGTCCTGGCTGGATATGGGGGGATTTAACCCTCACGGGTTCTATAACACTTACAACCCGTTTTCTCATCACCTGTTCCACAAGGATAGAAACCTTTCTTCAAAAACGCAACACCCTGGCACCCTCTCCCTTCATCTATCCTCTTACCATCAGAGATGAGCCACCACATGTCTTCATTGTGGGTTTGAAGCAGCCAGGAGCTGAAAGGTCCTTTGTTGCCATGGGCATCCTGACGCTTCAGTGTTCACATTCTGCTCCTCTATGACCTCAGGTGGAATCTGGGGTGCGGGTGCAATGTCACTGGACCCACTCGTGAAAGGTCATGTTGAACAGGTCTTTACAATCATTCTGGGGAGTGCAATCAAGTTCCTTCTCCTTCTGGAATTTGGAAATCCCAGGCCCTTCACATCCTTGCCGACGACTGCCTGCTCCTTCCCCTTTGATTAGACGAGCTTTACTTTGTATGGCTCTCATGTCACAGGAGAACTAGTAAACTATGGTTACATTTTTCTCGGGTGAATTGATTGCAACAAAATGAATGGAGGATCGAGGATATGATTTTAGCCACTTATCACTCTGTAATAAATCTTGAGAGAATTAACGGAAAACATAACCAGGAGATCATATTAATTGGATGAGGAATGTTTTCTCGTTGCCACCATGTTTCGATTCTGGGATCCCAGATCATATGAGCCATCACCACATGCCTTTTCCTGCTGATATCTCCCAAGAACAACTGGCTAAATTGCTGAAGCACTTTTGCTGAGGGAAACCGGTGAAGAACTTTTCTGCCTCACCAATTCCAGAGAATATGGGAAAGATCCAGAACCTGATCTGTCTTGTGCATTGAGCACTGCTCTCTGCTTTTTAGATATTTCATAGTAAAGGACAAAAGGAAAAATAAGAAAAAAATATAGTTTTTAGAAAAGTGTCAGTTGATATTGTAAGTAATGGCTAGGTTCTTGTGTGAATGATCCCCCATATCTCTTTTCTTATTCATCGATTGAGCATATTCTCAATCCCACATGGTCCAGTATCTGCCCCGTTTCCTGGTGTCCTTGGAACCCTGATATATTTTTCTGTTCACGGATCAGTTACTTCCATTTTTGTCCTTAATGAAGAGGGGAAAAATCTTTCCCTCATGACAAAGGGCTAGGTTTGGGTATTGACATGCAAAAATGTTCCTTGCTGGATGGTTGTGACTAGGAGAACAAAGAATTCCTTGGTGATTATTTGGCTTGGTCATGATTTTTTCTCTGCATACAATTACACAAATAAAGATGTAGGTGATCAAGTGTTGTAAATCAGAGAAGACATTGCAGCACTGGCCATATAGCCCAACTTGCAGAGTGCCTGCCTCGCATGTTCCAGACCCACGTTCGAGGCCCCAGCACTGTGGAATTGTGGAAGTAACAAACAAACGCAACCAATTCTGAGCCTAGAATCCTTTCATCGTCTCTCTTTTTCTTCTCATTCCCCCTCTCCTCACAAAAGGAATCAATACTCAAAAACAGAACCAATTTCACATGCAACCCAATTCCACCGACAACTTTCAGGATGCTACTGTGCTCCAAGGGAGCACAGTGCTCAACACTCACCTGCATTTCTTCAGAGTACTTCTTACATGAAATCACTCTACTCTCTTTGAGGACAGAGATCATGGGTCCCTCATGAGTAGGCCTATGAGGATAATTCTTCAGCATCATCTACAACTGTGCATTGTGCACCAGGTTTCAGTGGCAGGAAATTCAAAATGACAACTGCACTTGTACCTGGCATTCTCCATGCTTCGTGGACACACTGTGATACTTTCTGCCTAAAGGTGAATTACACACCAGAGACAGCTGTTCTTGTCCCTGTAATGGCTCTGACACTTTTGCTTTGCAGGTGCTTGACTGAGATTTCTTGGTGAAAAAAGTTATGATTTGGGGCTGAAATGGGGTTAGCCTTTTTGATAGCATTCAACAGTATCACAGGGCATTTACCACCTACTCACCTAATATCATTGGATCTCCAATGACAAGGGGAATGGAGCCCTTTTGTAGACTCTTGTTAACATTGATTGACATCCTCAAGAGAAACAGTGCAGGGATTAGTGTTGCATATCCCAGGATCAATTGACATAAATTGTAGGTGGTGGGGGAATGTGCTATGAAGTGGGAAAGCCTTTGCTCATGGTTCTTGTGCCAGAAAAAATAGGAATCATCATTCTTATATTCAGCTGTTTCTTGGGAGCAACAGAAAAGAGACAGGAATTTGCATGGGCATGTTGTTCTAAATGAGGTAATGAGCGTTGGTGTTTATGGTTGCATAGAGAGTGAGCGGGCAATAAGTACTTCCTGTATTTGTTTTGTATGATGAGGCTTAATGTTTGTCATGGAGTTTGTTGGTTGATGATGATTGATGGCGAGTTTCACAGGGTCCCTTCTCTGAAGTTGTTTTCCAGCATCAATACACTTCAACTTCTCTGGCCCCCCAAATGTACTTACTCTCCTCTTATGTATATTCAGTTTGGATTCTTTTGACAATACAAATTTGAGCATGGTCTACGTTCAAACCTGGTCTTATGCCCTGTGAAACTGTGCTCATCATGCCATCACCAGGCTGTTAATTCATCCCAAGCTTGTGGTGTGCTCCATTCTGGGTGGTTGGAGGACTCCTGGCAATATCCCAAAGACTCTTGTGACAGAGAGGTATTTGTCTGGTCAAGAAGATGAACCATTTTCTGAATAAAGTGTAACAAGTCTTTCCTTTATCTTATTTTGATGTGATGTGACCCTGGAATTATCCCAGCAGGTAAGTTTCAGGTTGCAGCCTAGTTGTAAGGCTGCAGCCATGGAGGAGTTGCCTTGCAGTTGGAGTGAGCACAGAACAACTCTATTTGCATCTAAGGTTCATCCGGACCTTCCTCCAACATGCTGAGTGAATGACTCCCTCCTCTCTTCATGAGCCAGCAGAGGAGTCACTCACCTTCACATGTAACATGGCCATCCCAAGTTCAATCAGTTTCCTTTCCAGACTTCGTAGGATGGGAGAAGAAACCCAACAGATGGAATGTGATGTGTCCCAAATCAATGATCACCTCAACCAGGGCGCTGCACTGCATGTTCTACTGAGCTGAGAATTCAAAACCCATCTGCCCGTGTGGCTGCTAGGCCCCTAGGCTAGTTTACTGATTTTGAAGGAAACCCGGATTGTCCCAGTTCTAGAGCAGTGGGGTCGGAGGGCAAATCCACTGTTCCCGGTGCTAAGATTGTTGACCCGCATATTATCAAGCACCCCTCGGTTCCAACTTGTTTCACTGGAATCAGTGAAGGTATTAGCCTGCATCAGGAGACAGATGAGCTCCTGTCAGCAAGAACGATGCTGCCAACCAAGCACAGTGCAACCTAGTGGAACTGGGTTGAAATGGGAGCTCTGAGGCTTCAATAGGATCCCTGTTCCTGCCTGGATATGGGGGGATTTATCCCTCACGGGCTTAATACCACTTACAACCCATTTCCTCATTGCCTGGGCAACAAGGATAGAATCCTTTCTTCAAAAATGCAAGACCCTGGCACCCTCTCCCTACATCTATCCTCTTATCCTCAGAGATGAGCCGCTGCATGTCTTCAATGTGGGTTTGAAGTGGCCAGGTGCTGAAAGGTCCTTTGTTGCCATGGGAGCCTTGATGCTTCAGTGTTCACATTCTGCTCCTTTATGACCTCAGGTGGAATCTGGGGTGCGGTCGCAATGTCACTGGATCCACTTGTGAAAGGTCATGTTGAACCAGTCTTTACAATCATTCTGGGGAGTGCAATCATGTGCCTTCTCCTTCCGGAGATTCAAAATCCCAGGCCCTTCACATCCTCGCTGATGAATGCCTGCTTCTTCCCCTTTGATTAGATGAGTTTTCCTATGTATAGCTCCCATGTCACAGGAGAACTGGTAAACAATGGTTACATTTTTCTCGAGGGAACTGATTGCAACGAAATGAATGAAGGAACGAGGATATGACTTTAGCCACGTATCACTCTGTAATAAATCTTGAGAGAATTAACTAAAAACATAAGGAGGATATGATAGAAATTCGATAAGGAATGTTTTTTCTTTGCCACCATGTTTCGATTTTGGGATTCCAGATCATATGGGCCATCACCACATGCCTTTTCCTGTTGCTATCTCCCAAGAACAACTGGCTAAATTGCTGAAGCACTTTTGCTGAGGGAAACCGGTGTAGAACTTCTCTCCCTCACCAATTCTTGAGAATATGGGAAAGATCCAGAACGTGATCTGTCTTGTGCATTAAGCACAGA